>NC_030416.2:34681567-34721567 GCF_001660625.3 Ictalurus punctatus
TATCCTTTCCTGACATATCGATATCGTTTACACATCTTATATCTTGATATAAGTAATAGGGGAAGAGGCGTATCCCGTTCGATGTTAAAATATGTCCTGCTTCTGTGTTTCTCTCTCATGACGATTACCGAGAACGAGTCACGCCGAGTCAGTGGAAGTTCACGTGCGCCCGAACACGGGCGAGGGTGCCGATACTTTAGTCTTCGGGGAAAGAAAAAGGTTCGAGCGCAGATTTGACCAGATCTTGAAATACTTTAAAACGCATACTCCGTATGTCGGGCACTGGGTAGGGTGTGAACAAAATGGACAGGAAGTTCAACCTGATGAGAACAATGAGATTTAGAGAACTCTATACGGACGAAGAAACGTGAAATATAAATCAAATCAAATCAGGACGATTATGCTGGCCAATCAGAGGCCTGTAGTATGTTTAGCTCCTCCCACACGTTCGGACTAAACTAAACGACGAAGTGCTGGAGTACTGCACGACTCGCGCGGCGGTGGAAATCAGGGCTCGTGGGTAATCAGGCGAGACGTGCTGCCGCGTTCGCGGGCGGAAAAGCGCGGACTCCCGGCTCTACGGTACTGTACTGTCTCGCTGCCTGTCCTCCGCTGCGTTCATCTGTTAAACTCCCGCATTAACCGTCGGCGTGTGAGCCTTTTACTCCAAGCGTCGTTTACCGTCCACCATTCCACACAGGACTGAAGAGGAGTGCTGCGTGTGTTCAGGAAACGCAGAGAACATCCTCCGGACGGGTTTTTACGCCGGGCTTTAAGGTTTCTACAGAACCGGGAACCGTCTGGAGAAGAGTAATGACGTGCAGGGTGTGCGAGTGTGTATGAAGAATGATGAAATAATATTTCCGAATAGTTTCTGTGAATTGTTCTTTATGAAATCGTTTATTTAATTATAAATGTATATTTGTATTAGAATTAAGGTGTAAATGGATCAACACGTCTGCACTGAGGGGTGTCCTTCAATCATCTCTCTCACCAAGCCTAATACACTCGTTTCCTTTTATTTCTTGCCCTCCTCCTCTTCTGTGTGTGTGTGTGTGTGTGTGTGTGTGTGTGTGTGTGTATACAGTGTCTGTTGCTCCCCCGCCTCCCCCCATGCTCATTCCACAGATTCCCCTCACCGGCTTTGTGGCCCGGGTGCAGGAAAACAGTAAGTGCTGAACGACCCCAGTGCTGTGTGTGTGTGTGTGTGTGTGTGTGTGTGTGTGTGTGTGGCATGTCTCTGGAGCATGTGGATAGAAATAGTTCAGCTGTAAATAAAACCTACACACTTCCCCCCTACCAAAACCCCAAATGTAGCGATGATGCACTGTAGTGATCATTTGGATTCACGTCCAATACTTTACATCATCATCACTTCTGCTGTACAACTCCGCCTTCGGACCTTAGGCCACGCCCCCTAGCCGAGTCTGACGCTGAGCGATGGAGAGCTGGTGTGTGTGCTGAAGAAGAACGTGATGGCGCTGTATCGAGCTCCGTGTTGTCCTCTTTACGAGCCACAAGAAATCGGTCCGTAACGGATCTCGGAGGGTTTTTCGTCTCCGATTGTTGCGGCCAAAATGATTTTGCTCCGGGTTTTTTTTTCTTCTTCTTTCTCTTTTTAAAATTTGCGACGCAACTTGTGGAGATTTTTGTGCTTTTTTTTTTTGCGCATCGTGACGTCACGTGACGCATCTCGGCCCGAATCTCCTGAAAATCTGCGGTGCTTTTTTGAAACCTCGCGAGCTCGTCGGAATATCGCGGCGTTTGCTTGAGATCGCGTTCATTTTTACAAACGTAAGATCCTGGAGGGACTGAATAACCTGAGAGAACGGAGCGTGAGATTTAGAAGTAATCTTGACTCTGGAGAAGAGTGTAAACATAGTGGCGTGTCTCAGTGCTCGCTTAACTGAACTGCTCTCTCTCTCTCTCTCGCTCTCTCTCTTTCTCTCTCTCTCTCTCTTTCTCTCTCTCTCTCTCTTTCTTTCTCTCTCTCTCTCTTTCTCGCTCTCTCTTTCTCTCTCTCGCTCTCTTTCTCTCTCTTTCTCGCTCTCTCTCTTGCTCTTTCTCTCTCTCTCTCTTTCTCTCTTTCTCTCTCTCTCTCTTTCTCTCTCTCTCTCTCTCTCCCTCTCTCTCTCTCTCTTTCTCCCTCTCTTTCTCCCTCCCTCTCTTTCTCTCTCCCTCTCTTTCTCTCTCTCTCTCTCTCTCTTTCTCTCTCTCTCTCTCCCGCTCTCTTTCTTTCTTGCGCTCTCTCCCGCTCGCTCTCCCTCTCTCTCTCTTTCTCTCTCTCCCGCTCTCTCTCTCTCTTTCTCGCTCTCCCTCTCTCTCTCGCTCTCTCTCTTTCTCGCTCTCTCTCTCCCTCTCTCTCTCCTGCTCTCTCCCACTCTCTCTCTTTCTTGCTCGCTCTCTCTCCCACTCTCTCTCTCTCCACGCTCACTGATATTGCTCCTCACGTTCTCTCGGATATTAAACATCCTGTATAGACGCTTTAACAGGATATTCGTGTTGTAAGAAGATGCCGTAGCTCCGCCCCTTGATAATTTCACTGAGCACAGTTTGCGGTCTGCTTTGCATCGATCGTTAGTCGTGAAATACGTCCAGATCGCTGTTGATGCATATATTAGCGTGATAACGTACACTAGGCTTACGTCAGATAGTATCACCTGGTATCGGATGTTGTTCTTTCAAGCATTTTTAAATTTATTTTTATTTAATTTTTTTTTTACAATTATCGCTATTTCCGCAACCCCTACCGCAAATCTTTCGGCTCTGGACCTCCCTTTCCTGTTCGCTACAAGTAGCTCCGGTGCAAAACTGAAGAGGCGAACTTCAAGCATCGATCACGTGGCGTTTAATCGACTACTTTTGAGGCGACGGGGGAAATTGTGTAAATTAGATTGTTGATGCCTTGCGAACTGTCGAGTTAATAGAATAGCTGCATGTTGCATGAGGTCTCTTTTACTCTTCATTTCTCATCCTCCTCTCCTCTCCTCTCCTCTCCTCTCCGTCGGTCTGGATGATCTGACTTTCCTCATTATGCATGTTCCTGTTTTTACCTCCAACAACAGGTGAACTGACTGAAGATGATTTACAGGCAGCGTTTATAAAAAATAATAATAATAATAAAAAAAACCCTACATTGTTTATTTTTATAAACAAGTTAAGTTTTGTCTGAGAAACACACGTGCTAATCTACAGAAAATGATCGGAAAGTTATGGCACCCCGGGACCCCTTAGAGAGTGTTAGTTTATTTTACTGTTGTTATTGGTCAGAAAGTTCTCTAAAGAGCAGTGCGTTTGTTTCGGCTTCCCCCTAGTGGAGGTTCTGTGTATTACAGTCATTAAGCAGTAGGATATGCAAGAAGGACCACGATTTAAAAAAAAAAAAAAAAAAAAAAGGAGAGTGGTGTAGTGAAAGATGCAGTGTGTAAAAGTGTTTCAGGATTATAATCATCATTGTACGGTTTGCTGAGATACTTCAGTCAGGTTTACATTTTTCCGGTCTGGGAATTAGACTCCAGCTCCAGAATATAGCCGATTGGCCACGCCCCCGTTTTCCTTAAAAGGAAACCCGTAGAAGACATTCCACCTGGTATCTGTACTGTTTTTTTTTATTTATTTTTTTTATGCCGTAGTCGGCTCAGAAGAGCGTAACGTCAAGTAAGCGTCCAGTTACAGCACAAAAGAAAGACGGGACATCAAGGAGACGATTTAGAAATAGGAAAGCTCTTTTTAAACTGAAAATGATGGTTCATGGTTTATTTCTTTTTCTCGTCCTAATCATTACTGAATCATCATCTGTTCTAATTTGCTGCATGGTTTTAATTCGGCTTGAACCTTTGGGTCAACATGCTGACCAATCAGGACGCAGACCTCGCCGTGTTGCATGTGATCGTAGAATCTGACATTAACACTCGCATGCTGCTGTGTGTGTGTGTGTGTGTGAGAGAGAGTTGGATCGCATGCCCAGCTCGTCCGTCTTTCCACAGTTCTAAACACGACTAACATCTTCCTCTGGTTTTCGTCTCTCAGTCGCCGACACCCCGACTCCACCCCCTCCGCCGCCGCCTGACGACGTGCCCATCTTCGACGAGGCTCCGCCCCCTCCACCTCCACCTCCTGTGGACTACGAGGAGGAGGAAGCGGCCGTGGTGCAGTACAGTGACCCGTACGCCGACGGAGACCCCCAGTGGGCCCCTAAAAACTACATCGAGAAAGGCGAGGCTCTAGACTTGGTGTACTTTTCTGTGCTGTCTGTCTGTGGTCGTGTTTTAACCTCCGCTCCGTCGTTTCCCCTCGTCTCCAGTGGTGGCCATCTACGACTACACCAAGGACAAAGACGACGAGCTGAGCTTCACCGAAGGCGCCATCATCTACATCATCAAGAAGAACGACGACGGCTGGTTCGAGGGAGTGTCCAGCGGGGTCACCGGCCTCTTCCCCGGCAACTACGTCGAACCCATCATGCACTACGCTGACTGACCAGGCCGGGAGTAGCTCTATAAGACGCGTACACGAGTGTGTGTTAGGGGGTGAGCGGGCGCCGGCTCCTGGGCTCGGAGTGTATGAGGGAGCGGAGAGAGACGGCGTGGTCTGTAAATACGATGAGTCGGGCGTTTTTAGTATTTTTTTACAGCGAATGTTTGATCACGTCGCGATGCAAAAAGTCTGCGATTTGAAATTTGAACCCAGTCCGAGGTGTTTATGATGAACATGTACGAGACCGAGTTCTAGACTATACATTATAGATAACACTGATCTAACACGGCAGTAAGTCTGAAATGTGATTCCGATCCTGACATGAAGCATGCCTACGACTTTTATATGTATAGAAACGTCGAGATTTAATTCAAACAAAAAATTATGTTTTGGGGATTTTTTTTTTTTTTTTTTTTCCCGTCCTGATACTTGAAGGTATTAATGGACGTCTTACATTTGATTTTAATACTTCGATATTATCCGATCGATCCCTCTGATCCCGATCCTTTTCTTTTTCTTTTTAAATACAGAACAGTGATTGATTTTTCTTCTCTCTGCACGATGAACAGAACCGGAGCTGTAGATTGCTTACGCTGTAGACTCTAAAGTTACGAAAAGTGTGTTAATCAGTATACAATCCAAACCTGCCGGTGATCGGCCAGATAATAACTGCCAAGGGATTTCGGAGAACTGGTTCGTAATCAAAAGCCAGGGAAATATCGACAATAAATTTTGTAAATGTCTGTGAAGATCACCGGTTTTCCTCTGATCCATTCGTTCACGTCATTAACGTCACCGTGTCCAGAATTGTCCACGGGATGCTGTGACTCGACTCCTTCCCAAATCTAACCCCAGGACCAGAGGGTTTATTGTATTATGTTTTTTTTTGTTTGTTTGTTTTGAAATAAACCCATCCCAGGTATTTTCAACTGCAGTTGGTTCTGTTTCCTGTTTTCCTCAGCACGAGCTTTCCAGAATAATCCACCTAACGTTAACGAACGAGGCCTCTCTCCGTCCCGCGGGCCTCTAATGCAACCTTTTTACTCGATCCTGATCGAGTGCGTGCTTCCAATCACGTGAAAGCAGGGGTTTAACACGTAGTGACTGGTGATGGGGACGATTATTTAAAAGAGCTTCCAACGGGGTGTTTTAATAGCGCTGAAACACAAGGGTGCCAATACTTTCCATGTTTAAAAATAAAATTATATATATATATATATATATATATATATATATATATATATATATATATATATATATATATATATATATATATATATATAATTACACTACACACACACACACTAGTAAGTTGAATTTTTTCGCCAAAGTACGTCATAAACGAACGTACTTTGCAGAAGGTCGACATTTCCGTATTATAAATTCCTTATTCTAATAGTTTGAGATGCCGGAGTTTTGATTTCCGTGAGCCGTAACCATCGAGATTTTTTTTTTTTTAAAAAAAGCTTAAAATATTTCACTTTATGTGTAAGGAATCTAGAATTTATGAAAGTTATATTACATGAACGAATGAAAACTTGTCCACGGTCTTCTAATTTTCTGAGATGCACCTGTGTACTGTAAATCCTCACACATGAAGAACTAAAACTCAGGATGTAATAACCTTTTTTTTTTTTAAATAAATACATAAATAAATGCTTCAGCTGATTTCTCCACATCTGCCCCACAGTCTGTATTAATAACTGCCCCAAAGTCCAAATGTAGTCTTTTATAATAAAGCGTAGTCTTTTCTTTACATGATTGTGGAGGAGAAATAAACGAGCACAGACGGGATTAACTTAAAAAAAAAAACATGGTGTTTAATATCTCTCACACATACACACAGAGTCGTGGTGGATTTAAGGCCTTGTCTGTTAACGACGCGGAGTTTCATAAATTAAAGTCGTGATTTGGCCTGGACGGTGGGACGGACGGACTTTCTGGAGACGTCTGTAAGATTTGCGTTCAGTCGGTGAAGTCTCCCGACATCCTCCTATCCCATAATGCCCTGCTTCTGACGAAGAGGACACATACAGTACGGTGACAACGTAAAACATTATTTTTCTCAAACGGAAAATCTCCTTCACCTGAAAACACTAAGCACGGCGTTGAGGCGGTGAAACGCTCGTCTCCGGAACTCCGATCTCTTCTCATTTAGCGCTTTTCAGGTGCGGCTGTCTGTTCCAGTCCCAGACAGCCGCCTATATACCAGCGTTACCATTCAGTACAGCAGTGCTGTGACTGTCCGGGTGGAGGGGTGTGACGTGACCAGATGCCCTGCTGTAAGTGTGTGTAGGTGATGGTAGAGGTGTGTAGCTGCCTGTAGTGACGCTCGGGAGGTCCCCGGTTCACTTGTCCCGGTTAAGGACGAGTTCGGTGAGGCGGATCAGAGCGTCTCGCTCGGGGGACGGCTGCAGACGGCTGATCTGACGCGTGGCCTCGTGGCAGTAACGCTGGGCGAGGAAGCTCGTCTGCTCCACGCCATCACTCTGACCACACACACACACACACACACACACACGGGGGACTCAATGAATAAACATCCTAATTAATGTGTAATTATAACACTAATATTATTATACCACAGTACTCTCTTGTTGAATTCTGATTGGTCAGAAGGTGTGGATTTATTTTCTATAACAGCAGCACAGGTTTATATCGACGTTATGGTTTCTATAGTAACGACTCGTCAGTGTTCAGACGTGCGTCGGGAGAGGAGTTTTCACACGTTACGGGTTCTCCGGAACGTGACGCGCTGTGGGTTTCGGTTCGTTTTAGTAAAGTGAAGGGAGAGACTGGTGGAAGAGGAATAAAACACTTCAACACGTGCCGTTACTGGATAATAATCCGCTTCAGGGCGGTAACAGCAGCGCGGGGTAACTAGCGCAGGGTAACAGCAGCGCGGGGTAACTAGCGCAGAGTAAGCAGCTCAGGGTAACTAGTGCAGGGTAAACAGCGCGGGGTAACTAGCGCAGAGTAACAGCAGCGCGGGGTAACTAGTGCAGGGTAACAGCAGCGCGGGGTAACTAGCGCAGAGTAACAGCAGCTCAGGGTAACACTGGCGCAGGATAACACTAGCGCAGGGTAACACACCTACTGGGTTTTCCTGAAAAGGGGAAAGAAATCAGTGAGGAGGTGAGAGAGGGAAAGAAAGAAATGAGGGTCAGGAGAGGAACTCGAGACAGAGATAAAGGAGTGAATTATAATTGTTGATGAATAGCAATACGAGTGCTCTCTCTCTCTCTCTCTCTCGTTCTCTCTACTTTTCACTCTCATGCTTTCTCTCTCCCTTTCCCTCCATCTCCTCTTTTTGTCTCCCTGTCTCCTTTTTTGTCTCTTCCTTGCTCTCTCGCTCCCTTACTCTCTCTCTCGCTCTCATCTTTTTCAGTCTCTCTCCCACTCCTCTTTCTGTCTCTCTCTCTCCTCTTTCTGTCTCTCTCCCACTCCTCTTTCTGTCTCTCTCCCACTCCTCTTTCTGTCTCTCTCCCACTCCTCTTTCTGTCTCCCTCACTCCTCTTTCTGTTTCTCCCTCTCTCCTCTTTCTGTCTCTCTCTCTCTCCTCTTTCTGTCTCCCTCTCTCCTCTTTCTGTCTCCCTCTCTCCTCTTTCTGTCTCTCTCTCTCCTCTTTCTGTCTCCCTCACTCCTCTTTCTGTCTCCCTCACTCCTCTTTCTGTCTCTCTCCTCTTTCTGTCTCTCTCTCCTCTTTCTGTCTCTCTCACTCCTCTTTTTCTTTCTTTCTCTCTCTCATCTTACGAGTGGTTTGATGATAAACACACGAGAGAGAGAGAGAGAGAGAGAGAGAGAGAGAGAGAGAGAGAGAGAGAGATGACGGCACTGAGCTGCATGATGTGAAATCTGAGATGATCTCAATGGCTGCTTTCAGAGACCAGCTCGCTGTGGTGTTCCTCTCTCTCGCTCACCTCCAGGACGTATCTCCAGGCCCGATCGACGTCTCCATCTGAACCGAAACGTCTCATGATCATCGCGTGGAGCTCCGGAAACTGTGAGAGAGGAGGAAACAAATACACCGAGATGGCTTTTAGTCTCATAAAACAATCTGATCACGTCAGTCTTAAACGCACCACTCGCAGATCGGTCTTTCTAACGGACGTGCGCGTCAACAAACCGGCCTGTGTTCACTTTGGTTAACCGTCTCCTACATTACCCACGATGCCGTTCGACTACCCGAGGACAGAGGTGCGGTGAAGGTCACTGTGCAGGAAATGAGCTTGTTTTATTATAAATAAAGCGTTCTCTTACTGACACGCCCCCAACTCGGACCCTCGGGCGTTCACGTGCCCTCCTATCCGTCATTTCTACCCAAGCAGAGCGATGCAGCGGTGCTTTAGTCATTTCGTATTTCCTAGAAGTAAACACGTCGGCTTCCGCAGCACTCACGCGAACATCACGTGTGATATGATGTTTTTGCCTTGCATTCTGGGACTCCAGCGCTTGTGCCGACGTCTCCGCTACCTCTACGCCAGACTTCTCTTTAATATGACGCCGGACGTCCGAGGGGACGTGAGCGTGAGAGAGAGAGGAAAGAAGCTCTTGTTCTTTTTAGGAAATTATTTCCCCGATTTGGATGGAACTGTGTGGATAATAACTGAAAGATGATGAGATGAGCGAGGCGAGGCGAGGCGAGGTACCTGTTGGCATGCGAACAGTACGGGTCCGGTGGCCAATCCCAGCCTGAGGTCTGCGGCTGACGGCTTCCCCAGCTGATTAGCGCACGACGTGAAGTCCAGCACATCATCCACCAGCTACAGGAAATAAACTCACAGTCATTCGTCATTATGACCTTAATCTCAGTACAGCAGTGACACTGACATGCTAGTGTGTGTGTGTGTGTGTGTGTGTGTGTGTGTTACTCTCAGCGGTGTTTTCGGACTATCAGTAATCACACCTACAGAAATTGCCTACATGCCCGTTTCACCCATTTATAACTAGACCCGACGACTGTGTGTACATTGAGAAGATGATACACGAGTGCTTCATCCCTCAGTCTTCGCTGCACCACCTTCTCGTATACTGTACACGTGCAAAAAAAGTCTGCGCGAGGACGCCTTCGAAATGATGAAATGAAAGGTTTCTAGATTTAAAAATTATACACACACACACACACACTATAAGGAGCAGTAAACAGTAGTAAGTGAAACAAAGGAAATATCGGGTGTGACGTGAGCTGTAAAGTTTTATTTATTATACGAAGTGAATCGTTAACCGAGACACTCGATATTTATTTGACGTTCGGTCTCTCCGGGAAATTTCACCGTCGCAGAAACCAACGCGAAATCGCGCAAACTCCGTGGGAAAAAACAAAAAAAAATTCATTAATCGAGCATTTCTGGCTGCAACACTCACAAAAAAAAAAAACCCCACTGTGTGAAACCACCAGTGTGTGTTAAAGCTGTATCGGTCTTAATTAATAACCAGTGCTACATGTCACAGTGTGGGGTTTAAAAAAATAAATAAATAATAATAATTAAGTTTAAAGAAGGAGAAATAAAACGCAAAATGCTGAAATATCAAGAAACTCAATCGATAAAGTCGTGGATCTTAAAGCCGGAAAAACTTTTAAACAATTTACGGTGTAACTTTCACCCTTAAAACCCTGTTCTTGCTCGTTTTGCGTGAACGTACAGGATCCGCACAGCTTTTATTCTGCTGTGGACCTTCGTGCGTTTTATTACAGTAGTATTATTATTATTCTTCCCATTTATGCTTTTACCACCTCAGCACTCTATATAAAGAATGTGTGTTATTTATTAATCAGGGGGGTGCGCTTACTTTTACTACCCGCGCTCCGTCTCCTATCGAGGGGCTGTACCGCGTATATCGAGCGCGGGCTTGCTAGCAAACTTTAACCAGATGCATTTGACAACACTTCTTAAAAAAAAATAAAAAAAAATAATACAATTTAAAAAATGTTTAAAAAAAGAAAGAAAGAACTGAAAAAAGGAACGTTTTCTGTATTAAAAAAAAAAAAACCTGAACATTTAACAGTTTTTAAAAGATGTAAAACATCATAATAAAAAAATAATAAATAAAAATAATAAAAACAATCTGTCTGATATGTATCGTGACATCACTTACGGCGATATCGATGTTTAAATTGTCGTATCGCGACAACAAAATACACATCCTGAAAGCCGTGGAGCGCGAGCGCCGGGCGCCGAGCTCGGACGAGCGCGTGTAGGAGGCGTTACCTGGAAGGCGATGCCCACGTTGCGGCCGTACTGATAGGCGATCTCGTGCACCTCGGGGTCAGGGTTCACCAGAATGGAAACCTGGAGTTTGGGAGAAAGGGAAAGGGGACGTGTCGGACCGGTCGTCCTGGTACGCGGCGTGTTTATTCCTGAGGACAGAACGTACATACTGCTTTACAGCTGTTCGCGATCAGACTCGCCGTCTTCTTAAACGTCTTCTCGAGGTAGTGTTTGAACCGCTCGTTCTCGTTTTCTTTGGATCCCAGCTGCATGAATTCCCCTGTCACGGAGAACATGTAGCATCTCGTTGGACTGTGTTTTTTTTCTGTTTTATAAATCAGTGATGTTAGATCTCACTTTCTCTTACACACACACACGCACGCACGCACACACGTGAAGTCGTACCTCTGACCAGATCCTCGATGACTTGAGAGAGTACAGATACCACGGTGGTGTTCCCGATGCGTGCCAGTGCCATGGACGCTGCAGAGAGAATGAAATCTCCAGCCAGGATGGCCTTCACACACACACACACACACACACGATTTCACGACAAACCTGAATCAATACCATCAATTCATACAGAAGGTTCTCAAGAAAACCATTAACAGAGAACCCCCCTCCCCCTCCCCGAAAACTCACCTTCCTCTCCCCCCACACCTCATTGATAGTGGTTTTTCCTCGCCTCATATCCGCACCGTCGATGACATCATCGTGCACCAAGCTGGCCGTGTGGATCATCTCGGAGATCATGGCGATGGAGCGCTGGGCCGGGAGCAGATGCCTGAGACGCGGTGAGGAAACATGAACACGGTGATGTATCAGCCGGATTATTTCTACACCGTCATGTCGTCATACCCAGGGCTCTGTAGAGATTCTTCCGGAACGGAGCGCAGCTGAACGCGGGAACCCGATTGGTCAGGGGTTCCGGCTGTAACGTGAACGCCGGTTTGTATTGATGCTCTCGTTCGGATACGTTATCGTTTCCATAGTAACGGCTCGTGCACAGGGACGACGGACGCTCTGCTCGGTCGAAGACCGATCGTTCATGGATTTAAAAAGTGTTTAACAAAATAAAACCTAATATAACCGCTGATGTGCTGGACGGTCTCTGTTAGGAGACGTTTATTTACGGAAGGAGTCTCGAGTGTCGGCGCGCCGGGATAGTTATAGCATAAAGTCTGCAGAGAAGAGGAGAGGAAGAGGGAGAGACAAGAGGAAGAGGGAGAGGAGAGAAAGAGGGAGAGGAGAGAAAGAGGGAGAGGAGAGATTTGAAAGAGGGAGAGGAGAGAAAGAGAGAGAGGAGAGACAAGAGAAAGAGGGAGAGGAGAGAAAGAGGGAGAGGAGAGAAAGGGGGAGAGGAGAGATTTGAAAGAGGGAGAGGAGAGAAAGAGGGAGAGGAGTGAAAGAGGGAGAGGAGAGAAAGAGGGAGAGGAGTGAAAGAGGGAGAGGAGAGAAAGAGGGAGAGGAGAGAAAGAGGGAGAGGAGAGAAAGGGAGAGGAGAGGAGAGAAAGAGGGAGAGGAGAGAAAGAGGGAGAGAGAAAGAGGGAGAGAGAAAGAGGGAGAGGAGAGAAAGAGGGAGAGGAGAGAAAGAGGGAGAGGAGAGAAAGGGAGAGGAGAGGAGAGAAAGAGGGAGAGGAGAGAAAGAGGGAGAGAGAAAGAGGGAGAGGAGAGAAAGGGGGAGAGGAGAGAAAGAGGGAGAGGAGAGAAAGAGGGAGAGGAGAGATTTGAAAGAGGGAGAGAAGTGAAAGAGGGAGAGGAGAGAAGTGAAAGAGGGAGAGGAGAGAAGTGAAAGAGGGAGAGGAGAGAAAGAGGGAGAGGAGAGAAGTGAAAGAGGGAGAGGAGAGAAGTGAAAGAGGGAGAGGAGAGAAAGAGGGAGAGGAGAGAAGTGAAAGAGGGAGAGGAGAGATTTGAAAGAGGGAGAGGAGAGAAAGAGGGAGAGGAGAGAAGTGAAAGAGGGAGAGGAGAGAAAGAGGGAGAGAAGTGAAAGAGGGAGAGGAGAGATTTGAAAGAGGGAGAGGAGAGAAAGAGGGAGAGGAGAGAAGTGAAAGAGGGAGAGGAGAGAAAGAGGGAGAGGAGTGAAAGAGGGAGAGGAGAGATTTGAAAGAGGGAGAGAAGTGAAAGAGGGAGAGGAGAGATTTGAAAGAGGGAGAGGAGAGAAAGAGAGAAGAGGAAGAGGAGAGAAGAGAACTGAACCAGAGAGAGAAGTCAAGAGATGAGGAGAGGAAGAGAAAGAGAGAGAAGAGGAAGAGGGAGAGGAGAGGAAGAGGGAGAGGAGAGAAGAGAAAGAGGAAGATGAAGAGAAAGGGAGGGAAGAGAAGAGACGGATGAAGAGAAGGAGAAGAGGAAGAGAAGGAGAGGAAGAGAAGGAGAGGAAGAGAAGGAGAGGAAGAGAAGGAGAGGAAGAGAAGGAGAAGAGGTCAGTGAGGGAAGGACAGTTTAAGGAGGTTAGAATCTAAGTGATAACAGACCCCCGTCTCAGACGTTCCACAGCATTAACTCCACCTCTGCAGCGTTAATGTGATGATGATGATGATGATGATGATGTAATAAATGAGAGCCTGTGATTGGTCGGGGAACGGCTGTGGCACTCGCACAATACGGGGAAAAGTTCCGTCACTGATCGTACATCAAGACCAAACACACTTTAAGAAATCAGTGTTTTAATCTGTTTATTCGGTCAGGGCTTTAATTCTTTGGTGTTTTTTCTCTTAATATTCAATCTTATTATTTTTTTAAATAATCGAATCAAATGCACAGCACTTTGATCAACTTTTGTTGCTATAAATGTGCGTTATAAATAAATCATATATATATTTACTTACTAATATCGCGTTCCTCACCGAGCGGTTTTACCACAACAGTATCAGGGGTCTGGGACGGGAATCATATCCAAAACACATGGAAAAGGTGAGCTCCGTGCATCCCGATAGAATGTTATCATCATAACGATGAGGTAAAGCTGATTAAAGCGTTATAGCAGTTAAGGTTTTATAGCAGTGTCTCTCTCACACACACACACACACACACCAGTAGTAGAGGTCGAACTATAATGGCTTTTACCGATACGGATAACTACGTTTAATTAGATCATTCTGTTTTTAAAACTGATGCTGAATGACAACACTACACTGAAAAGTAAAATAATTCGGAACTTTTACAAAAATAAACACTGACTGTAAATATACAGTACGTTAACATTTATTAATAAATATTAAAGTAAATAAAAAGATATACATCAACGCTATACCATAAAAATACAGACATCCAAAATAAAAACACTTCAAATATCACAACAAAATGAGCCGGCGACGGTTTTTATTCCGCCTCTAGAGGCCGCTCTCGTACCGTGTAACGACAGCGGACTCTTCCCGGCCCGCTATCGGTGCCAATTAATCGTTAAAACCGCTCGATCGTTAAAACCTCTCCACTCTAGAGTGAGGAATAAGAAAGCTCACCCGTCTCTGTTGCTGTGAACGTTGCACGCTCGGGCCATTAACACCACGATCATGGGCCGAAGAGCTTTCCCCTTCCCGTCAAAGTAATAATCACACAGCGCTTTCAGCTCCGCCTTGGACACGAGTAGCTGCTGGAGCACACAATCACACACACACACGTTAGAGAGCTGTATATCCGGACACGGTGTTTTACTCCTCGACATACGGCATTAGCTGACTCTGGAATATAAACGCAGACCTTTTTAATATCCTCGTACAGATTTTTCAGATCCTCCTGCGCCAGTGAAAAAGGGTCTTTCAGCTTCGCGTCGCTGTGAACCCTACGGCAGGAGCAGGTCCGGGCCGCCGTGGGGTAAAGGACACCACTTCTGTACCTGGATAACAGCGAGTCAGGAGAAAACACACACGTCTCTGGCATGCTGAGAAACACCCGACACACTCGCTGTGTGAAGAACCTTTTACAGTATACGCTCGGTGTGAACCGATCCGTAACAATACTAACCGTGTAAAAGCGCTGGACCTGACGGGGTTGTGTGTGTGTCTGACAGGAAGCAGCACCTGAGCGGGAACAGTCAGAGCGTTCAGTACACGAGTGTGTGAGTGTGTGTGTGTGTGGGAGAGAGTGGTGTTCAGTACATGAGTGTCTGAGCAGAGGAACATTCGGTTTAATTCAGCTGTGAGACATAAACAGCACTGAGGGGGTCACGACCTTTAGGTCTGAAACACAAGACTCACACACGTCTGTACAGTGTGTGTGAGTGTGTGTGTGGTTATGTAAAATATGACCATAACAACTGTTATTTGATTTAAATGAATTATTTATCTGAAATCTACTGCAGGACGAGTTTACTGTCTGCAAACTAAACATTTCATTCTGCAAGAAAACTTGTGCACATGACAGAGATCTTCAAAGATAAGAAGAAGAGGAAGAAAAAGAAGAAGCAGAAAAGAAGACCGCACCAATAAATAAATACAAAGAAAGCATGATCAATATTAAGACGAGATCACCCAACAATAATAATAGTAATAATAATAATAATAATAATAATAATAATACAGCACTACTAAAATGGATGAATGAATGAATAGTGTGTTCATTCTCTCTCACAGACAGACAGAGAGAGAGAGA
Organism: Ictalurus punctatus; assembly: GCF_001660625.3. Classification (NCBI taxonomy): domain Eukaryota; kingdom Metazoa; phylum Chordata; class Actinopteri; order Siluriformes; family Ictaluridae; genus Ictalurus; species Ictalurus punctatus. The sequence goes on from NC_030416.2 coordinate 34,696,840, forward strand.
GAGAGAGAGAGAGAGAGAGAGAGAGAGAGAGAGAGAGAGAGAGAGAACAAACCAGAGCTTTAATGGTGTGTGACTGATGAAGTGAAAGTGAGTGGAGAGTAAAATCAGACCAGGAGCTGAAACACTCCCACTCAGTGACCTTCTCCACTCGTGTGTGTGTTCTCCATACCTCTTTAACTAAACCCCCAGCCCCGGTTCCTCTCTCCCCGGTTCCTCTCTCCCCGGTTCTTCTCTCCCCGGCAGTCACCGGTCTCCGGTTCACCCCCCAAACTGCGTCTATTACCCCTGTAACTGCCCCGCGCCCCCTCCAGCAGCGCCGCCACTGCTCCGCCATGTTGCCCTCAGCACGGAGGACCGGTGTAGTGCTGCCCTCTCCGCTTCCTGCTCCACAAGGACCCCTGGGGTAGCGCTCACTTCCGCCTGACTGGAAATCGCACACTCCACAGATTGTTTTACTTTTTAATGTAATACTACTACTACTACTACTACTAATAATAATAATAATAATAATAATAATAATAATAATAATAATAATAATAATAATGTCAACATAAACACCCCCTTTTTCTTGTATGTACACATGGTCTAATAAAGATGTATTAAGAGAAAAAAAAAGAGTCACTGGAATAGCTAAACAAGGCCAATAGTGTTCTACAAATAAAATAGCTACCTAAATGATGTCAAAGGTCCATGCAATCAGAAGGTGACCGGAAATCTGCGGGATGCAGGTTGTACGAGGGATTCAGTATGCTACAGCACACCGTGTTGATTATTGTAGAGGGGGAAATGCGACGCACAACCCGGAAGTGTTTCTAACAGATGAGAAACAGTGGAGAAGTGGATTTGTTTTGCTGAGTTGATTTGTTTTAGATAAAGAAATCGTCAATATTGTCGTGTTATGTTTTGCTACAGCTTTAAATAGTGAATATATATATATGTGTGTGTGTGTGTTTCTGTCTTTAATTTCGACATCCCGTGTAAACTGTGATGTTGAAGCTCACCATCGCTCTGTTTGTGGTTGTAATGGAGAGTGTGTCCTCTGATGGTTCAGGAGTTTGTGAGAATAATATCGACAGATTGTGTGAAATCTCTGTTAAAAGATGTCATCATCATCATGATGATGATGATGATGAAGAGAAGAGCTTTAATCCTCCCAAACATGCACTGAAACTTTCAGCTCAGAAACTATTAGGTAGGCTCAGAAATAAATACAAAAAAAATATGTAGATGATTAAACAAGATTAAAATACAGTTATGGTATTTAAAGCAATGCACTAAATGCTAATTTTATCAATAAAGAAAAAGTATTTAATAATATATGCTGTTTAATATGAAGACAAAGTGATATTGTGCTTATATTGCTGCACACAATGATACCGGTGTGTTTGTGTGTGATATTATAACACAAACCGGTGACGTTTCTTTTCTCTTTTCCCCCCAAGCAACGATCCTGGAGTCCAGAGTTTCCAGGGTTTTGTGTGTTTTTGTTTTTTATGCCAAAGTTTCAGGCTAGATTTGGAGCAAAGTTGCAGATGGGGGGGGGGACAAGTCCATGGATGGCACAGTCCCCGGGATATTGTTTTAAAGCACGTAAACAGAATCAGTATATGCAGCAATTAAAGGCCAAGTGTAAGTGCAGACAGCGTGTGTACGACGTACAGAAACGCTTCTGCTGTAAGATAAATTGCAAAAATTGGCAGAGGGAGAGAGAGGAAACGGCGTATTGCGGATACGGCGAGTCAGAAACGCGTGCGCACCACGGTGAAGTAGTTTCTCACTGAGAAAAAGAAGAGAAATATGTCTCCCTTTTCCGATGGTTCACCTTTTATTGGCTCATTTCAGGTCTTTTGAGATGATAATTTTGCTGAAACCTGGCATCCCTGGTCCTGGAGAACTCTTCTGTCCTGCACATTTCAGTGTTTTTTCTACTTCTCTACACGTATTATGCAAGGAATCAGCTAATTCTCAGAGTTGAAGTGAATGTGTAGGAGCAGGGGATGTGTCGAAATGAGCAGGACAGGGGTACTCCAGGACCAGGGAGGAAACCTGTGTTTTAAACCGGTTGTTTATCGTTATCGCCAACAGTGTTGTAAATCTGATTGAGAACGAGGTGATGATGATAAACAAATGATGTACGGTGCAACCGTAAATCACGTGATCTCACCGAGGTGATTTCGTTGTTTTACATTTGTTTAACTCGCTGTGTTCTTGTGATTTTTTACATTTTTTTTTATCATCATCTCCAGACTCTCTCCCGCTTGATAGAGTGAAGGATAACGCTGTTCGTACGGTGAAGAGGTGTGTGTTTTCTCCATCACAGCCCACGCCACTGAGAGGGAAAGTTCAGCTCGCTGCTGTATCACAGGTAATGTTTATGCAGAAATCTGTGAGAACTGAACACTTTTACACTAAATTAAGTCCAAGTTTACTACATTTTTGCACTTTTACACTAAATTAAGTTCAGATTTACTACATTTTTACACTTTTACACTAAATTAAGTTCAGATTTACTACATTTTTACACTTTTACACTAAATTAAGTCCAGATTTGCTACATTTTTACACTTTTACACTAAATTAAGTCCAGATTTACTACATTTTTACACTTTTACACTAAATTAAGTCCAGATTTACTACATTTTTGCACTTTTACACTAAATTAAGTCCAGATTTACTACATTTTTGCACTTTTACACTAAATTAAGTCCAGATTTACTACATTTTTGCACTTTTACACTAAATTAAGTTCAGATTTACTACATTTTTACACTTTTACACTAAATTAAGTTCAGATTTACTACATTTTTACACTTTTACACTAAATTAAGTCCAGATTTACTACATTTTTACACTTTTACACTAAATTAAGTCCAGATTTACTACATTTTTGCACTTTTACACTAAATTAAGTCCAGATTTACTACATTTTTGCACTTTTACACTAAATTAAGTCCAGATTTGCTACATTTTTGCACTTTTACACTAAATTAAGTCCAGATTTACTACATTTTTACACTTTTACACTAAATTAAGTCCAGATTTACTACATTTTTGCACTTTTACACTAAATTAAGTCCAGATTTACTACATTTTTACACTTTTACACTAAATTAAGTCCAGATTTACTACATTTTTACACTTTTACACTAAATTAAGTCCAGATTTACTACATTTTTGCACTTTTACACTAAATTAAGTCCAGGTTTACTACATTTTTACACTTTTACACTAAATGAAGTCCAGATTTACTACATTTTTGCACTTTTACACTAAATGAAGTCCAGATTTACTACATTTTTACACTTTTACACTAAATGAAGTCCAGATTTACTACATTTTTACACTTTTACACTAAATTAAGTCCAGATTTACTACATTTTTGCACTTTTACACTAAATTAAGTCCAGATTTACTACATTTTTACACTTTTACACTAAATTAAGTCCAGATTTACTACATTTTTGCACTTTTACACTAAATTAAGTCCAGATTTACTACATTTTTGCACTTTTACACTAAATTAAGTCCAGATTTACTACATTTTTGCACTTTTACACTAAATTAAGTCCAGATTTACTACATTTTTGCACTTTTACACTAAATTAAGTCCAGATTTACTACATTTTTACACTTTTACACTAAAGAAAGTCCTCGCTGCCTTTAGGAATATTATTTTACTTGTGTTTACTTTTGTTTTAATTAGATATTACAGACCTTACTCACGCTACACTCTGTATCACTGCGTGTATAAATATAAATTTATATATATAAAATTGGTTTTACTCTGCCCACATTTGAAATTTTTTCCTACATTCTTTTGAATGTCCATGGAATAAAAATAATATATCAGATGCCAAGACTGAACATTCTTCCTTCATTTCCACATTTGAATGGCCATGTAAATGAAGCAGTGTGATAACATGAAATTAAAAATGATCTTAAATGGGCATGGCCATTATTTTGACACTGTTATTGGCTGCTAATGTCAAGCAACTGTTTGACGCCGAACACAACAGCGCTTCACCTTCGCGCATTCGTTGAGAGTAGGCTAACGGTTGAGAGGCAGGAATTTGGCCAATAGTCGCTGCAAGCCTTTTATAATCGGCCAATGTGTGAGAAGGTGGGAATTACAGAGCGGGGTTAACGCAATGTAAATATGTGCACACATGATGTAGTATTAGACCGTAAGCACATCATAATGAAACTAAAGCCGAATCATGGACATTTTCTCAAATTTAGATAATTTTTTAAGGTCATGGGAAAAAGAGGACATGTGGTCACCCTAATAAAAGATTCTTTTGTTTGCTTTTAAATTAAAAAAATTGCAATCCTGATAAAAATTCCCTACATAAAACTTAGTTTTATGTAACGGATTACAGTTACTAGTTTCTTGTATCCTGATTACGTAACGCCGTTACATGTATACCGTTACTCCCCAAGCCTGGTCATACTTGAGTTAATATTTACAAAATACCTTTTGTTATATTCTTAATATTAAAAATAACATTTTGTTTACATAAAAAATGGTGAAAAAAATAAAATCTGTAAAAAAAAAAAAGATTAAGTACAAAATTTTTGTACACACACACACGCATCAGGGACATCCGCAGTACTTATGCGTACACTCTGGATGACAGTGAGGCTTATATGTTTAGAGCTCTTCCTCTGTTCTCAGGATGTTCTGAAGAACATTTTGGACTTGGACGAGTCTGTGACCCGAAGTGAAGATTTTGTGCAGCGTGTCAGTGGAGGGAAGCTGTTTCCTGGCTCTGCTCCTCTCGCTCACAGATACGGAGGCCATCAGGTATTCAGTGATATTTAAACTATAGGTATAGAATCCTATCTGGAGAAAAATGCTTTATTAAGTAAAAAAAAAAAAAAAAAAAAAGGATGTTTCTTTATGTAATGAAGTGAAATATTATTAGGAAGACTTGTGTGTGGAGGAGACGAGCTGACGTGTAGAAGAAGCTAAAAATGGCTGGTATTTTATCTTATTTTGCAGTTTGGTTACTGGGCGGGGCAGCTGGGAGACGGGCGGGCACATTTACTAGGCGAATACACAAACAGGTTATAATTAAATAACTTTTTTTATTTTTCACTCAGTTGCTGGTTCTTCTCTACTATATACATGTTTAAATAATATTTAAATGGCGTCTAACAGAAAGGGTGAGAGATGGGAGCTTCAGCTCAAAGGCTCTGGGAAAACTCCATACTCAAGGTAATGATCATCGCCAAACTTTCAATATGAATCTCTGAGGAAGTCATGAAAGTGAGTGGGAAGTTCGTGGTGTGTGTGTGTGTGTGTGTGTGTGTGTGTGTGTGTGTGTGTAGGTCTGGAGATGGGCGTGCGGTTCTGAGATCATCTGTTCGTGAGTTCTTGTGTAGTGAGGCCATGCACTTCCTCTCTGTCCCCACCAGCAGAGCTCTTAGGTGAACACTACAACATTACACGATATCCCAGGTGGTTGCTAGGGTGTTGCTATGGTATTTCAGATGGTTGCTATGGTGTTGCAATGTGGTTGCTATGTTATTCCAGGTGGTTGCTATGGTGTTGCAATGTGGTTGCTATGGTATTCCAGGTGGTTACTATGATATCCTTGGTGGTTGCTAGGGTGTTGCTATGGTATTCCAGGTATTTGCTAGTGTGTTGCTATGGTATTTCACATGGTTGCTATGGTGTTGCAATGTGGTTGCTATGGTATTCCAGGTGGTTACTTTCATATCCCCGGTGGTTACTAGTGTGTTCCTATGGTATTCCAGGTATTTGCTAATGTGTTGCTATGTGGTTGCTATGATATAACAGGTGGTTACTATGATATCCCAGGTGGTTGTTAAGGTGTTGCTATGGTATTCCAGGTATTTGCTAGTATGTTGCTATGTGGTTGCTATGGAATTTCACATGGTTGCTATGGTGTTGCTATGTGGTTGCTATGGTATTCCAGGTGGTTGCTAGGGTGTTGCTATGGTACTCCAGGTATTTGCTAGTTTGTTGCTATGTGGTTACTATGGTATTTCAGATGGTTGCTATGGTGTTGCTATGAGGTTCCCATGCTATTCCAAGTATTTGCTAGGTGCTTGCTATGATATCACAGGTGGGTGCTAAGGGTTGCTAACTGGTTGCTGTGCTATCCTAGGTGTTTGCTATTTTGTTCCTAGGTGGTTGCTATGGTATTCCAGGTGATTACTATGATATCCCAGGTGGTTGTTAGGGTGTTGCTATGGTATTCCACGTATTTGCTAGTGTGTTGCTATGTGGTTGCTATAGTATGTAAGGTGATTGCTATGGTGTTGCTATGTAGTTCCTATGCTATTCCAAGTGTTTGCCAGGGTGTTGCTAGGTGGTTGCTATGATATCTTAGGTGGCTGCTAAGGGGTTGCTAACTGGTTGCTATGGTATCCCAGGTTGTTGCTAGGGTGTTGCTAGGTGATTGCTACGGACTTCATGGATATTTTATGTCACAAATCTACACAGAATAGCTCACAGTACTGAAGTGGGGGGGGGGGGGGGGGGGGGGAATCAGTATAGTTAGCAGTATTATTTGTGATTGTGTAAGTATTCACCCCCTTTTCTGTGGAAGCGTGTGTTCGAGAACATATCAATTAAAAAACGGCATCACGAAGACCAAAGAGCCGTCAAAACAAATCTTTTCATCTGTTGCGTCACAATGAAATATCGCCACGTATCACGTAACCCAAACGCGCCATTTCAACCAAAAGGACTAACAGTAAAACTACTTCCTTCCCTTCGACTACCTTCAGTCCTGCAACAGTGTGATGTGCTGCAGAAGGTCAGAAGTTCCTCAGTGTTCTTACTGACGATGTGTTTCCTGTGTTTGTCTGAAAGCCTAGCGCTGAGTGAGGAGGCTGTGTGGAGAGATCAGTTTTATAACGGCACTGTGAGGAGAGAGAGAGGTGAGTCTGAAAACACACTCACATCAGTCTGTCTTAGTGTCGGTTCATTCTGAACGTGTGTGTGTGTGTGTGTGTAGGAGCTGTTGTCCTTCGTCTAGCACCGTCATGGTTCCGAATCGGCTCTCTGGAGATTTTAGCCAGAACCGGAGAGCTGGATATTCTGAGGTATTGTTCTTATCAGAAATGTTTTAGCGTCTGAAGAGATTTTTTGACAGTTTAAAAAATGAACGCATTTAAATTTTTTAAAATATTGAATAATTGTTTTTACCGAACTTCAGCTCTGACGTCATTTCAGTTTAATGTTTATGTTTTTATTTCGGTGTATGTAATACTTTATCTCGGTAGATACAGTTGTGTGCAAAAGTTTGGGCACCCCTGGCCACGTGAAACCTCTTATTGATTTTTGAAGTGAGAAGAATTAAACACAACCTCTGCAACAAACTAGTTTTTAAAAAAAATAATATTAATGCACAGTTACTATATATTTATTAAATTAAAATATAGAAAAAAATGTCACATTTTAATACTTATTAAGCAGTAGATTTATTTATATATTACACATGATTATGTTCTCGTATTGTGTACTGTATTAGAAAAAGACTATATAAACTCTAAAACTACATTAAACCAATATTAAATGATAAATAAACTGTAAATATTCATATGATTGAGTTTTGTGTGTGTGTATGTGTTTTACACTCTACAGGACATTGTTAAATTTTGTAATAGAAGAGCATTTTACAGCCATCGAACCCAGCGATCCGAACAAATATGTGGTGGGCAAAAGCATTTGTTGATGAAAATCATGAAAAGTTTATTATTAATATTTATTTTTAATCTTAAGTATTAACATACAGCTGGAATATAAGAATTTTATCACAGTAAAATCTGAAATCAGCATTAATATGAGTAGTGTAATGTGTTTGTGATAAGTGGTGTTTTGGTGCTGCAGAGGTTTTTCTCAGTGGTGGTGAATGAAACTGCGCACATGATCGCTAAGTGGATGTCTGTCGGCTTCGCTCACGGTGAGCGCTTTCATCGTAACAGCTGGGTTATTATACCTCATAGTACATCATTCGTAGATCATACTGACATTTTTATTTAATTACAGGTGTGTGTAACACGGACAACTTCAGCCTTTTATCCATCACTATAGATTACGGTCCGTTTGGATTTATGGAGTCGTATAACCCGAGTAAGTCTCACCGCATTGAAGTTTTACGCACATACCATTGCGTTCAGGAATGTCAAATAATAAGCGTTAAAATAATAGTAATGAATTGTTCATATAATATATTTCATACGTTTGTCCTAAAACACAATTTCCAAATAAATTAAAGCTGCAAGCAGCGTTTTCGGGGGCCAAGCATCCAGACCCGGTGAGCGGTACATACACTGACGTGTTACAGTTGTTGCCCAAGCAATCACAGGAAAGCACAGCCAAAACTTTAGGTAACAGGATTCAAGAAGGGATTTTTCATTTCAATCAGGATGCGTAGGGTTTTGACCATGGACAGTGGTGGAATTCTCTAACTGTCAAAAGAGAGGTCTAGATGAACAAATTGGCAGCAGGCTGGTATTGCTGCTGCAGCTGCCGCTACTACTGTGTCTGATTGGGCGGAAAAGCGCGTTGAACTCGTCTCAAACCAGGGAATCCATGGACGCCTGACTTTTCAAATTTGGACACACAGTTCAAAAGATATGACCATAAATGTACTTCCAAATTTGACCCAACGATGGCGCTAAAACATTGGTAGCACTTGTCCGAAATTTGGTCAGAATGTTCCTTAGACCCTCCCCAACCAATGTGCCAAATTTCAAAATTTTTTCCCAGACGGTTCTATGGGCTGCCATAGACACCCTAGCCAGAAGAAGAAGAGGTAGAATAACAATAGGGGGCCTGTGTGCTTTGGGTGCTTGGCCCCCTAATAAAGTCAGGAGATTTCTACCCTCTTTTATAGAAACCAGTCTTTAATATGAGTATACTATATATGTGATAATCCAATACTTTCTTTAATGAACAAGTATATTAATATACCTTATGCACTTTTGTTTTTTTTTAGACTGTGCCGCACTACTTGATTATTGACAGTTACTCAGTCTCCTATACTGAAACAATTTACTTGCCCTTTCTAGAACACACACAAATATATTTGATGTATCTCATCGACTAGTACGTAGTATGTACTTATACTTCAGTGTGTATGTCAGATTGCGTGTGAACCATAGCGTAAACACTATTCTCTGTGCTTTATTTCAGTCGTTAAACTTTTGCTTTATCGAATGTAGATTTTGTGCCGAACTCGTCTGACGACGAGGGCAGGTACGGTATCGGAGAACAGGCTAACGTAGGCCTGTTTAATCTCCAGAAGCTTCTCGAGGCTCTTCACCCGGTGCTGTCTCCACATCAGAGAGCACAGTGAGTCTGTTTGGGGTTACATCTTTGATAAACGAACTATTTAATGCTCAGGAAACAGTTTCCTGAAAATATCATCAAGTTGGGACTGTCTTCACTGGGGGAGAGAGAGAGTGTTGAGTGTGATGCTCAGTCTACCACTTAATAATGGACGTGTCAGGACCGGCTGTGTTTCCAAATGTTCTCTTTGCTTCTTTTAGTATGGTCCCCTCTGAAAGTATTGGGACAGCAAGGCCTGTTCTGTTGTTTTCGCTTTACGTTGAAGACATTTGGGTTTGAGAGCAAAAGATGAATGAGACAATGGCTCAGATGTTCAGCTTCATTTCCTCATATTTACATCGAGACGTGTTAAACAACTTAGAACACAGCATCTTATGTTTGAACCCACCTATTTTTTCAATTGGAGCACATAATTTTCCTTGCTGCCCAGGTGTGTCCTGTTATATTGATTGATGTGAGCCACAAAAGTTCTGGAACCAAGATGACTCTCTACCAAAGTGATGGGAAAGGCTATGGATCTGCTCATGATCCAAAACATACAAGCTCATCTGTGAAACATGGTGGAGGTAGTGTCATGGCTTGGGGTTGCACGGCTGCTTCTGGAACACTCTCGCTAATCTCTATTGATGATGGAACTCATGATGGTAGCAGCAGAAAGTATTCAGAAGTTTACAGGAACGTTTTGTCTGATCATTTACAGAGAAATGGATCCAGTCTAATCATGAGGAACTTCATCATGCAGCGAGATAATGATCTAAAACACACTGCCAACTCAACCAAGGACTTTATCGGGGGGGAAAAAGTGGAAGGTTTTAGACTGACCAGACCTTAACCCGACTGAGCAGCATTTCACCTCCTGAAGAGGAGACTGAAAGGAGAAACCCCCCGAAACAAACAACAACTGAAAGAATCTGCAGTAAAAGAAAGCCGCCTCATCCTGCGAGTACCGAATTGAGTTCTCTTTAGCGGCTTATTATGCTTGGACGGTCAAATAAACACACACGCATCATGTCAAATTGCAGGTCTGGCCGAGTATTCATGCAAACGCAGTCGGTTATGTCTTAAGTGAAGGTAAACAGTTGGGTGGGGGGAAATCGGAGGTGTGTCGATACAGTATACTGGATCTGTAGGTGCATGTCTTAATAAAGTGACAGCATTCTAATAAACCTGCTTCTGTCCGTGGCATTAATGTTCATCAAAAAAATAAAGAGAAAATCACTCACTCACTCATTTAACTCAAGTAAATGTAATAAAAAAATCACTGTATGTGTCATACAGTGTGGTCTATTTTATTTTACATTTAATTGCTTTATTCAATCGCCGTAGTATTTCTTACTCGAACTCCTGAAAGACCTGCCTGAGAAAACGTATCCTTATCGTGAGATAAGATTGTAGTCATATCGCCCGCTAAACATTAGCGTTTGGTGATTCCGGTCTTGAGTTTCACGTAAAATGTGAAATGTACTTCTTAATGTAGTAAATATCATAAACCCTGCTGATAGGGATTAACATGGGGGGAAAAAACAGAGCTGTGTTCAGAAATGAGTTTGTTGTGATTGATGGACAGATTAAAAGCCGTAATAAAGCATGACGTTTGGTGTTATGAGCTGCTGCTGAATGTAAGTCTACTCTGTACTCTCTCTCTCTCAGACTATATAAGTGTGGGGGGGACGCATCACATCACTGAAATGTCCACTCCGACTGGAGGGCACGATATAGTGTGATACAATAACAAAACAGCTTCATTTGTATTTTCATACACTTGTAATATAATAAAAGTTCTCTGTATACCTCTATATCCCTTTTTTCTTTTCAACCATTTTTTGATAGGAAACTAGTCGAGGTCCCGATGACATGAAATAAAAATATTAAATGGCGATGGTAAGATGTAATAGTTTTTTTGTTGTTGTTGTTACATTGATGTTGTCATAGATTTGTGAAGGTTCAAATATTCAATTTAATTACCTTCTGGACTCGATTGGTTAAGGACTTGGTCTCGACTCGAACTCGACAAAGGTGGACTCGGACCCAACGCTATTATTTACCGTTGATTTACTTTAAGACTATCTGTTCCTATACTTTTGCTCACCTAAACATCCACAAGGTGCCGAGTTCTAAGTTGTTTAACGCATCTAGATGTAAATATCAGGAAGTGAAAGCTAAAATTCAGATGGATTTCGAATGATTGACGGTTTGCACGTTTACTCTGTTGTATTTGTGTCGTCTTGTTTATCGATGGCATGAGGTACACTTCGTGAAGCGAATCGTTGTTTTATGTCTTTGTCACTCAGAGCTGAGCGAACACTAAGAGGATATCCAGAAATCTACCACAGAAGGTGAGTCAATATTTCAACGGGGTTCATGTGGTTGTTGTTAAAGAATTGATTTGATTCCAAATGAGTAGTATGTTTACCTTAGTAATTAGCACAAACCGGACAGATGCGATGGTTCTCAGTGTTTTCTCGCAGATTCGTTCATCGTTACTTTGACTGTCACGCGTTTGGCAGAAGTTTTTATTCACAATGTCTTCGAAAAGGGAGGAAGAATAATTTTCTGACAATCCCGGGACTGATTTTCTTTCTATTTTCTGATTTTGGTCCTGTTTTTGTTTTTATTAAGCACATGAAAGAGTGGTTCCAGTCAATTTCAACTGCAGTTTTTACTGTTCGAACAATCCAGAAGCAGTCACACTGAACCCCCCCCCCCCTTTCCCTTTCACATGAATGGGAAAATCAACTAAAAAAAAATAAAAAATTAGCTTCTGATAGCGTTCACCATATCGGCGGGAGATCCATAATAGCAACATTATCTGCGTAATGCTTTCCATTTATATTTATGGCTTTTGGTAGACGCCCTTATCCAGAGCGACTTACATTTATCTCATTAATACAACTGAGCAATTGAGGGTTAAGGGCCTTGCTCAAGGGTGGTAGCTTGGCAGTACTGAGGCTTGAACCCCTACCTTCTCATCAGTAACCCAGAGTCTTTAACCACTGCCCCATACATACTGTCTTACATTGACTCTACAGAGCTCCAAACCAACCATGTGTAAGCGTCGTTTTCTTTCTCTTTTCAGCTTTCATGACCTTTTCAAAGCAAAATTGGGCCTCCTCGGTGATGACGAGGGTGATGCGTATCTCGTCGCCTTTCTGCTAAAGGTGAAGAGAAATGATCAATGCCGTGGGTAGCTTTTGAGATATATGTATTCTGGATTCGCTCAGTCTTCTCTCTATTTCTTTTAGCTGATGGAGGATACGCACGCAGACTTTACCATGACATTCAGACAGTTGAGTGACGTGAGTCTGCTCGAGCTCCAGAAGAACTCCATCACTCAGGTCCTCATCCTCCTCCTATTCATCCAGAACATATAGAAACTGAGTAAAAGCTTCATCCATGCTTCTTAGTCATTTATAGCTGCACTATTATGGCACTTACTGGCCGTTTGATCAGATGTTGTGTGGAGAAATTCAGCCTACAAAGGAGGTTCGGTTCTCTGATTAAAGCCACGCCCCTGAGTACAGCTTAGGGCTGTGAATGGACAGTGGTTGCATTTCAGTGTTGCATGGCTGCAACTCAGTGATGACAGTTTTTTTTTTTAAAAAGAAGAAGAAGAAGCAATATGACAGGGGACTGTATTAACGTCTGACCAATGCGATGGGAGACTGTATCAACGTCTGACCAATGCGATGGGGGACTGTATCAACGTCTGACCAATGCGATGGGAGACTGTATCAACGTCTGACCAATGCGATGGGAGACTGTATCAACGTCTGACCAATGCGATGGGAGACTGTATCAACGTCTGACCAATGCGATGGGAGACTGTATCAACGTCTGACCAATGCGATGGGGGACTGTATCAACGTCTGACCAATGCGATGGGGGACTGTATTAACGTCTGACCAATGCGATGGGGGACTGTATCAACGTCTGACCAATGCGATGGGGGACTGTATCAACGTCTGACCAATGCGATGGGGGACTGTATCAACGTCTGACCAATGCGATGGGAGACTGTATCAACGTCTGACCAATGCGATGGGAGACTGTATCAACGTCTGACCAATGCGATGGGAGACTGTATCAACGTCTGACCAATGCGATGGGGGACTGTATCAATGTCTGACCAATGCGATGGGGGACTGTATTAACGTCTGACCAACGCGATGGGGGACTGTATCAATGTCTGACCAATGCGATGGGGGACTGTATCAATGTCTGACCAATGCGATGGGGGACTGTATTAACGTCTGACCAACGCGATGGGGGACTGTATCAATGTCTGACCAGAGTTTGCCCCTGCTTTTCGAAGAAGTAATAAAATGACACGAGAGTGCATTACAGTGTGAAACGATTTCTCTGTATCAGTCCTGAAAAGCAATACCGTGTGTGTGTGTGTGTGTGTATTGTATATTACATAAACTGAATCTTTTTACAGACCATGTGGGCTCTCTGGGATCTTTCCTCTCATGATTATTTCTCAGATTGGGTTGAACTGTACATAAAGAGGATTAAAAGGTAACACCATGTCCATGACCATGTGCCTTGAACACTTCAGCTCATTCTGCATGTGAAAGTTTTGTTCATGTGTTGTGTCTTTTACAGTCAGGTGGGTGATTCAGAAGAGAATCGGCATCACAGGATGAGAGGTGTGTCTTCTTGAGTGCGGTGCGTCATTTCTGTTGTGTACCAGTGACTATAGCATTACCGTAAACACACTCATAGACACACTTCTTTCTCTGTGTGTATTGAAATGCAGGAGTTAATCCTCGCTACGTGTTGAGGAACTGGATGGCCGAGTCAGCTATTAGGAAAGCAGAGAATAACGACTTCTCTGAGGTGAGGAACTGTCGAATCTGAGGAAGTTCACATAGATGTTTTCTCTCTAAAGATTTTCTCTCGTCTTTATTATGTTTTAAGTCATAAGCAGATGCCATGATATGGCTAAATGTGTAACACTGGCTTGTACAGTTAGCATATTGTGGCATATTTAAGTTCTGGTCCTTGTAGACGAAACAAGTCTAAGAACTTCAGCAGAAAGAATGGATTGTAAAATGATTCTGCAGTCTGATAGACATTCTGTTCGTGGCCTGCAGGTGGTGCTGTTGCTTCACACACTGACTGAACCCTTTGTGGAGAATGAGAATGCTGAGAGAGCAGGTTACTCCAGCAGACCTCCAGCCTGGGCTTCAGAGCTGAGTGTCAGCTGCTCTTCCTGATCTTCCTCATCTATACGCCTACCTCTAGGTCCTTTTATAAAATGTACTTTTTAGATGCAAGTAAAAAAAGAGTCACAAAGATTGCATTTGAATCTCTGAAACTAACATGTACAGTATACTCAATCGCTCAAAACATTACGTTTAAAATGAAGGTGATTCTCTGAACAGTGAATCTTCAAAGCGAATCACTGAACAGTGAATCTTTCAAGCAAATCTCTGAACAGTGAAATTTTAAAGTGAATCGGTGAATCGTTTAAGTGAATCTTTAATGCAAATCTCTGAACAGTGAATCGCTGAACAGTCACTCTTTAAAGTTAAAAGTGCTGTACAAATAAAATTGAATTGAATTAATAGAGACCTGTTGGGGCAGGAATCATGCTGCCTCATGCTCAGAGGTGGGGCAGAGAATAGGGCAGTTAATGACAGGGTTGCCAGGTTGTGGCACTTTAAATAACTCTGCAGCCACCAAGATCTTGTTTTAAAGCAAATATTCTGAACTAAATCTAATACATTTCCACAAAGAAAGGCACAGTGTGAGTGCGGACTGTGTATCCATGATGTACAGAACCATTTCTATCCTTAGATATGTTGCAAAGATGAAGAGAATGAAAGCGGAATTGATAGCGTGTGGATAATGTCTGTAACATCCAAAATACATGTGTATTATTTGTTTCTCTGTGCAAAGGGTGTAAAAATAAATAAATAAATAAATAAAATTATTTTGCAGAAACCTGGCAACCCTGGTTTATCAAACAAAAGGTCCATCTAAAATCAAGCTTCTAGACTGTACGCTAGATGACTGTATGGTTTCTCTAAATATTCACTAGATAATAGTGTGTAAAATAAGATGATGCTGGTCCTTCTGTAATTTTTGGTGTTTATGACATACAAAAAAAAAGGCCAAATGATATGATTTAATGAACAGTGTGAATATAACCCATATAACTGTTTTGTATAATTTGTATAGAAGTGGTGTATAATTAGAATCCTTTTTTTTTTTTTTTTGGTATTTAATTTTATTAAAAAATTTACTTTTGAGTACATGATTTTATATTGAATCTGTTGAATATTTCATTCCTGTTTCCCAGTTCCAACTGCCATTCCACCTAAAAAAAATAAAAATAAAAAATACAGTGTAGCACTGATCATTTAGTCCTCAAAATATTCACCCAGACAAATCCACATATTTACAGCACGTGTATAATATCAGAAGTCAATTCTTAGAAAAACGGGTGAATTTGCTGAAAGTTCACTGCCCTCCACGTTTTTTCTGCATTTTCAGCATGAGTTCTGACATGAGGTCACCACCAGAGGGCGCAGCTAATGCCGGTGTAGTCCTCTTTGGAGGAGGAGGTGCGACTTTCCTCATAGTGGATGCGGAGGGATTGAATCCTCCTCCGGAAGATGGCGGTGGAGGAGGAGGAGGAGGAGGAGGAGGTGGAGGACCTCCGCCTGCGGATGGCGGAGGAGGTGGTGGCGGCGGAAGATGATCTTCAGCTATAGCTTGAGGAGGAGGAGGAGGTGGAGGAAGATAATCTCCGCCTATAGCTGAATGAGGAGGAGGTGGTGGGAGGAACGGATCTGGAGGAGGTGGAGGAAGCTCTCCTGGCATCATGGGAGGAGGTGGAGGGAGGAAGTCGGGAGGAAGCTCCATGTCATCAGACGGAGGTGGAGGAAGCGGAAAGTCTGAGGGCGGAGGATGGAAACGTGGCACGGCTCGCTGAGGGGGGACGGCTGGGAGCTGCTTCTTTACAGGCATGGAGGGTGAAGGAGGAGGAGGAGGAGCCAGGGCGGGGTCCGGCGGTGGAGGGGGCAGGACGTCGACTGGAGGTGGTGGAATGAAAGCTGGGGCCTTGAAACACACACAAAAACTATGTTTAAAATTCATTTGAGATCTGGTTAAAATCAGCACAGAGCTAAAAACAGGTGTATGTTAAATGTCATGGTCCGTGGGGGGACGCAAACTTTTAACCTTAAATCCTTGTCCTAATTTACACGCTAATGTGTAAGAAGTTAGCATCTATTATGTTTTAGCTACATTAGCATAAGACACTAGGTCGATTGATTATATTCGGGTTAAGTGGAAAATTGTGATGACACTTTTCCTTTTAGATGATCTTTAAAATGTTCAATAAAGAAAATGATGCACTTTATACACACACACACACTTTGATTAAATCATATGTAGTATGGTTCTAGTTTTGTTAAAAATGTTCAATGGCTAGCTTAAGATTTCCTCAGAAGACTCGTCATTGTGGTAATGGCTGCCGTACCACGGTGTCCAAAAGCCCACTCTGTTTCAAACGAATGTGGCTCTGGCAAAGTTTTCCAGCATTTACAGCAATCTGGCCTCAATCTTCTTCACTCTACACTGTGTTACAGACAGCTGGGAAATATTTCCAACTCACAACGCATTCCCTTCTTCTAAATGAAAGCACTAGCTGTAGTAAAGACATGAGGCAGTTGAGTCAATATCAGGTGTTAGTTGTTAAGACGGGACAACAACACGGTGCGTTAAGAGCTTCCAGGTGTTAGCGCTTCAATAAAACACCTGGTGTCAGAATTAGAAATATCTGAGGCAGATTGTGTGTGAACAGGATATTTCTCTTCCATACAATTAATAAAAAGTTAAAACCTTTCCTGTTGTTGTTTTTCTCCATTTTATTAGCACGTTTACCTTGAGCGCCGGGTCCGAGCGAGGCTGAGGAGCATGGCCGTTGGCTGCTTTGGCTGAAAAACACAATTAGAACATTTCATTCACCTCGGTAATGTTTTTCCTGTTTAAAAAATGGTTAGTTTAGTACAGCGCTCCTGATCTTCGTGGTGGTTTGACCACATGTTTAGCTTCTCAAAATCTTTCTTGGCCATGAAATTGCACTTATTTTATTTTAAAATAAGAGAGAAATGAAGTGAAGTAGTCCATCGTGGCCACAGGAACATAAGCATGGAGATGATCGATTATAATCGTAAGATAACACTTTACTTCCATCTTGGAATCACACACAAAAACCATACTGGAGTCGTGGGTGGGACGTGCGACATGGATACACTGTACCCGTGTATCCTATATCCTAATATAGGATTAGATATGTGCCAAAAGTATTGAATGTAACAGAAATATACCGTGAGAAAGAAGAAAAACACTGAACGTAGTGGCAAAACGTGCTGTGTCTGAAACCGCTCCTTATCTCCTATACAGTGAACTCTATAGGGTGTCGGCCATTTTGTAGAGGTGTCCGGATTCTCATTTATACCCACAATGCACTCTGATTTCGAGTGTACATCGGATGTACACTCGCCAACGCACTATTTCCCAAACTCCCGCGCGAGACGGCGATAGAATGCAAAAGACGGTTAAACACGGCGGATGGGAAGATCGGAGGCGGGAAATTTTCTACAAATGTAAGTGTGACTTTTTATTCATTAAAATACATCCGTATCGAGATATCTCGAAGCGAAAGGATACGGATTATCGATCGATTATTGGCACGGTATTTGTTTTCAGCCACTTTTAAATGTCCAGCTGGTGAACTGTTCACGTATATTAGTTAACACATTCACAGTACGGTATTCACGTACGTGCGTACGACTTTATAATGAAGTTAACCCTCCACTGCATGAATTATTACATCTAAATTAAAAAAATATATGTTGTATTTTGGAAAAAATTATTTTAAAAAAAAGCTTAGGGTGGGGGGTAGCTGGTAAATGTGCAAGGTCGGAAACTACAGTGATATATAGTCAAATAGCATAGCATATAGACAACACAGAAATAACACAATGTATGACATGGCACTTTTTTTTTTGTTGTTATGTGAAAGTTAAAGCACCCTTTTTCCATTTATATAGGAAAATAGTAGTTTTGTATTACTGCCTATCAATAATTGGAGATAAATGCATTGTTGCCATATGGCAACACCGTACAGTGATGGGTTAAGGACGGATGGGGAAATATATATAGCTGCGTTTGTTTCTTACAGGAGCTGGAAGAATCTAGTCATCAGTTAACAGCTGGATGCATTTTGTCTAATGTCTTCCTAGCGATAGTTGGCATCTTCGAGCGAACAAAGCACGCCTTAAAGTTGTTATTCTTCCTGAAATCTGCCTTTCTCTTCTCCTCAGGAGAACAAAGAAGTCACGCCAAAACCGAAACTAGCCAGACGGAGTAGATTTTACGGCAGGTTTACCTCAGGAGTCAGCGTGAGGACACCGACAACAGGAAACTTCTCGACAATTAAACCCTGTGAAAATAGTCCTTTTCTAATTATTTTTTTTTTAAATAAACAAATAAAATAAATTTCCAGATAGTCGTGTTTTTATTCTCTGTTTTTTTTTTTTTTTTTTTAAATATAAATAAGTAAATAAAAATGACAAGCAGTTTTTGTTCTCTTTATCAACTAATACAATAAACGTGATAAATGAACAATCAGTACGTCTACACGGACAACAATAATCCGATATGAACCCGATTAAGACGATACTCTGATTAGGAAACTCGCATGTAAACGGCGATTATCGATGACCTTAATCCGATTAAAGTCACACTCGAAGTAAACACAGATGGAATTAAGACGTGTGGAGTATTCCTGTTTTAGTCGCGTTATCGATGTGCGTTACAGACGCGTACACACCTTAATCACACTATTAACGTCGTGTGGGAGTTTTCACCGCATTGTGCGACAGGACACGACCGCACACGGCAGCGCTCGACCGTTTGCAAATTCTCAACGCTAACAGACTTTTCCGCTCGTTCCTACCAAATATTTAATTAAGTACGACATTCGACCACATATTTAATCGTGGACTCAAGTTAGATCATTTATGCACACCTTATTAAAAATAACCACCGAGTCACCTCAGAGGTTTCAGTAATTGAGTCAGCAGTTATCGTTACTAACAAATGCAAAAGTTTGCGTACCCACTGGCGTGCTCTGTATGCCTCAGTAAGGTGTACAATCACCTTATTTCAGGTAGGAAAAGCTCAAACACACTTAAACTCCACGAGCATCAGCAAAACCAGCTTGTCCACAACCGAAAACAAAAAAGATTCACTTTTCTACAGAAGCCGACTTATTTGTCTCATGATCTGGACGTAACAAAAACGATGTCGATTTCTCACGATGTAATTTTGTCACTAGAAAATCTCACGCATTGTGAACGGGAACGGACGTGCATGCACGTTGGCGTCTTCGCCCTCACGTTAAAGGGCTAACATTAAAGATCTTCTTAGATCCATCATTTCATCAGGTATGGGGTCTGCAAACTTTTGCACTCGGCTGTATCTGGGTATTTTACAGTATATAAGAAAACGCACGGCTTTAGTTTGTAACGTGTTTGGTTACCTTTCGGTGTTGGAGACGGTGTAGACGCGTTGGAGGTTGATGGACTCGGCTGGAGGTTCCGGTTCGTCCAAACTGATGACAGCGATGAACCTCTTCTTATGGCTGTCTTATAGTTCTCATACAGCGATTTACCGTACTGCAGGGGATAAACACACACCCGTCGGTTTTGCCTATATATGACCTTTTTTTATTTCATTTCATTTTTCAACTCATGTCTGGAGAACCCTCCTCCACGTGTGTTTGATTGTGTTTCAGTCTTAAATGAAAAATCTTCAGTGAAAAATAACCTAAATACAGATCCAAATCTTCATATACATGCTTCAAGTGGCATTGTTAAGCTCCATAATATATTGTAAACAATTTTGATAAATAACAGACAGAGCTTGTACTCACACATCTAAATGTATTATTTAAGAGTCCATTATCATGACTCACAGCTTACAAAGCCTTGGGGGCGGAGTTAAACCAAACTGTGATGAAGAAAAAAAACTCCCTATTCCCTATGAATATAAATTGCATTATGGCAGGGATCGGGAACCTGTGGCTCTTTCAGTGATTGCCCATGGCTCAATGGCTGTGGGGAAAAAAAGGAATCACGAAAGCTAATGCGTTTTAATTCAATTAAAACTCTACATATTACATATTTTAAAATATTACATCATTCATAATCGATGCCCGTTTGTCGTTGTACACACCAACCTGTGGCATAACAAGGTCAGATTTCATTGGACAACATGGAATGGAGTGGTAACTTCCTGGTGTAATTCATAAATTGGTCGAAAACTACATAGCCAGCCTGTTTTCATTTTTTTTTAACAAAGGTGAAACGGCTAAAAGAAAAAAAGAAAAAAAGCCAGACAAATTTGCATATTTGGAAGTACTGTACTCCACCTTGTTTTGATTTACCGTTTGATGGAACGATCATATTTGGTTAAATGAAGTCAAAGTGCCACCTACAGGCCTAGTAGGTGAAGTGCAGGCTGTTAGATCAAGAACACGCAAACTGCAAAATGGCCTTTATTAGTCTACATTACTATTATTGCATGATTATACAAAGTGGTAAAGATAATAACTAGTATATATTTTTAAATATGTTAACTTTTAAACTTTATTTGGCTTTTATGGCTCTACCAGCTGAAAAGGTTCCTGACCCCTGTATTATGGTGTTATAAACCTGCTAGGGTGGCTTCACTGGATAAAATCTTAAATTCAAATTCACGCCTCATTGATTACTCGATCCGGCATCCTTCAGCCTGTGACAAATAATTCAATAAAAGAGAAGAGGGGATACAAGTACTTGGCGTATGGAAGTCTTTTTTTTATTTTAGTATGTAACGTAAGTGTATATGGATGGCTAAAAGCTCCACATTCTAATGAATGATACAGTAATAAAAGCTATATGACTTCTATTAGACATATTTTTCAGACACGTGTTTTAATGAAGTGTAATCACCATCGTGTCAAATGCAGGTGAATTCACTTAAATCGCTTTAAGCGAGTGAAAACGTCTCATTTGATTGTCCTGCATTGTCCTGATTGTCCTGCATATTATATACAGATATGACGAGTTTTCGCTGGGTTTTATCTCACCTTAGCGATACGGATCCCCGTAACCCACAGGTTCATGGTCCATTCATCGTCACAGCACAGGTACTTGATGTACTGAGACTCCTTTTGGATCTGAGGATGCTGGAGACACATCACACATGCTTCATTAACACTGTGTATATTACTTTTCACAATAAAATGGTCGAAGTTGGCTCGGAGCTAAATCTCGCTTTGCTAAACCGCCACTGTTTTACATGGATTTAAGCATAAAGCGTCATTTGCATGCCTGCAGGAAATAAATACGCATTATTCAGCGGAATGTGCTGATATGGTGGTTACTGTGCATTTTGCTGATACCAGCTGTGGTTGATGAGTCAGCACTGGCTCCTCTCAGGCACGTTAACTCTAAAGCTAATGAAGCTATGCTGATGTTTTGTCTTTCCATTTCGTATTCATATTTTGTAGCGTTAGAACCTGGAAGTGAAATGCACTTAACTGGGATTTTTATGCCACAAATCTACACAAAATTGCCCTTAATACACACACACATTATGTTTATATATATATATAGAATTATATACACAGATAAAAAAAAAACATTTGAAAAAAAAAAGTGACATAAGTATTCACCCCTGCTCCTGAGAAAGCCCTAAATTAGTTCCCATTAGAAGTCATACATACTGTATCATTTGTTGCATGGAGTCGACCTGTGTGCAATTAAAGTGTCACGTGATCTCAATTAACTTTAAAATAGACTGGAATTTTTTAGAAAACATACCTAAAGACACAGCATAATAAATACAGAGGAGCTAACAAAACACATCTGGAAATGTCCTAGAAATGGATCAAACTGGGTTTAGTAAAAATAATCACTAAACAGTCCACAAAACACCATTAAATCCATCATTAAACAAAGAAAAGAAAAAAAAAAAAGAGAGAATATGGTACCTTGACCTGGGTAAAGAGGGGATTAATCAGAAAAGCAACTAATTCTAAGATCCATAGGGTTAACTCGATTAAGATCTACTGCACCAAAGCCCAGACACTGCACTGAGCTGGCTTTATGGAAGAGTGGTGGGAATAAAGCCATAGCTGACTAAAAGCCATATGAAATCCCATTTGGAATTTGCCAGAAGGCATGTTAGAAAATGATTCTCTGGTTTGAGAACCAACTTTGGACTTTTTTGGCCTTTGCACAAAGTACTACATTTAATAGAAACCCAACGCTGCTCATTACCCTGAGAGCACCATCTTCACGGGGAAGCGTGGTGGTGGCAGCGTCACGGTGTAGGCATGCTTTTCATCAGCAGAGGCTGGGCAACTGGTCAGGGTTGAAGGAATAACGAATGAAGCCAAATACAGGCCGAATAAGTTCACCTTCCACCAGAACAACAAGCGTAAGCATACTGCCAACGCTGAATGTGTTCGAACGACCCCATCAAAACCAACACCTCAGTGCGATCGAATGACTTATCAACTATCAACCTTCTCCAAAAGCACGAGGCTCCAAATGTGCAAGAAGACTTCCCACTATAATTGCTGAAAAATGTGGTTAATACTTATACAACCAACACACGTCTGATATTTCTGTTTAATTAACCTTGTCTGACATGCTGCTTAAATCAAAACAATAATAATCTCAGTTACGTCCATTTCAGTTCCGTGTTATAACACTACGAACTGTGGAAAAGTTCAAGGGGAAGCAGGGGTTGAGGAGGGGAGGGACTTCTGCCACACACACACACACACACACACACACACACACACACACACACACACACACACCTGTTTTCATCTCCGGAGCTGGTCATTTTGTTAATCACAGCTTGTTAAGGCGCTGGTGTGAAGGAGACACACACCTTGAGATAATCATGTAGGAAAGTTGTGATTAGTCACCGGGGCTTAGTGAGCTGTAAAAGCCAGAGAGGGAACAGATTGCTTGCCAAATAACCTGCGTGTTTCACCTACTGCCAGATGGCTGTGTTTTAAACGGGGAACTTTTATCCGTATAGTGTTAGGGAGCGCTTTTATTTTGAAGAAAATTTCAACCGAAAAATACAATGTGGACGATTCCTTCCTGATTGAGTCGATCTGAATCAGTCAACACATGTCTGCTGTTTCATTTTATTTTACTCATTTATTATTATTATTATTATTATTATTATTATTATTATTATTATTATTATTATTATTATTATTTTATACTAGAGTGACAAGGGTTCTGATCCGATCTGTATATTTATTTTTGAATAGCATTAGGCTAACTGTTTGCTAAACTGATAGCTATACGCTTGCCATAGTTATTAGCCTCACAGCTCCGGTATAAATGTCTACAAGTCTATAATTTTGAAAACATTAAGATTCATATGAAGTTTAAAGCTTAACACGTTATATTTAACACTTGTACATGTACTTAACACTTACATGCATTTATATCATTCGGAATCTGTGATTCTTATCATTAGAAAAAAAAACTTTGCAATGAAACATGAACCATGATCTAAATGTATCAGAAGGACCTTTAGAAAAAAAAAAAAAAAAAGGAAAAAAAATATCAGATAGGAAAAGAGTATAAAACTGTTTGCTAATGAGTTTGGAAAGTTTATACGTCACGGTAGCAGTTCATCTAATTCTTAAATCTAGGAATTATTAACAGCATTTATATACAAACCGCTGAATGAGTGTGGATTCAAAAAGATCCAAAAATATCATCCAGATGATACAGTAAATCTGTCGACTTTAGGCCACGCCCCCCTACTCAACTCTACTGTATATAATGAAGAAGAACATGAGTCTGCTGCAGGATAGCGACCCGGTTTATGTTTTATAGAAACCACTCCAGCATTTCTATGACACCGATCACCTCGACACGGTTAGATGGAACACGACTGTGTGATGAGTCACGTGTTCACTGTACACGATGTTAAACTGGTGGCTTTCATTGCTTATATTAAACCTTCACTGCCTGTAGCACCATTCCAGAAGTAAAGACATTCAGACTCATCACATTTACTGGATGATGAGACTACTTTTGGAGAGAAACTGGAAGAGTTTGAGTGTGTAGCACACACGTACACGGTTAATACTGACACACGGAGGAAAAAGAGGCTCTAATAGGACAGTTCCCTCAGAAGGACTGCTGGAGAATCATAAGTTGGCTTTTACAGGAAATACGTTCAACAGAGCTGAGCAGCACCGTTCCAGCTGTGGGCGGAGTTATTTTTTTCCGCCCATTTTGGGGCGGGGCTCATAATTGAAGGTTTTACCTTAACATACAAAAATGGGATCGAT
>NC_030416.2:34729067-34786567 GCF_001660625.3 Ictalurus punctatus
CGACAACAAAAACCACGACTAAATAATAACAAATTTTACTCAGTGAATAAAAACAGATGGAGCTGTTAGAACCGGTCGATTGGACAAGCTAGAACTGTTCGAATTGACTAATTCCTCAACTAAATTTAGATTAAAAATGAACACTAATCAAATGACTAAGCTATGACATTTGTTGCCTGGGTTAATACCACCTTTGGCTACAATTACAGCTTTGTACGTCTGAATCCTGATGTTTCCACCCATCGCTTTACCCGGGCTGTCGTATGGATGGAGAGCGTTGGTGAACAGAACAGCGATTTTATTTTCCCTCAAAAGTCTTGCCATTCTCAATCAATTCTCACTCGCACTTCAGTCTGGGCTCTGCCCCAGTCTCAAATCTCTGGCAACCCCACAACATGATTCTACCACCACCACGCTTCACTGTAGAGATGGTCCTCTCAGGTGGTGATCAGTATCCAGTTACTGCCAAGGCCAAACAAACATTGTGTCAATTTTAGACTGTTTTGATTCATCAGATGTTTCTCCGTGTCCCTGGAGTTGTCCGTTTATTTTGTTTACTTGTATTTATTTGATTTCTATAAATAATATACAGGGTACCATCATCCATCCATCCATCTTCTATACCGCTTATCCTTTTCAGGGTCACGGGGAACCTGGAGCCTGTCCCAGGGAGCACCATCATAAAGATCTTTATTAAATCATATAATAGTTTTGATTAAATCTTAAAACTTTCCTTGTACAGCAAGATTGCCCTGTAGCGAGTTCCCCTTTCCGTGCTCTTAACTCTATCACACAACATGATGCTATCAACACCGTGCTTTACAGTGAGGATGGTGCTCTCCAGGTGATAAGTAGTGATAAGGGTTTCCGCCCAACAAGTTCAATTTTGGTCTCTTTTTCCACGTTTGCTGAGTCTCCAACACAAAATTTAACAAGGCTTTTATCTTGACTCTCAACAACTGCTTTCTTCTTGCCACGCTTCCATAAAGGGCAGCTTCATGGAGGCCCGGGGCTACGACTGTCCCGTGAACAGCTTTTCCAAATCTGAGCTGTGGATCTCTCCAGCTCTTCGAGAGTTACTCTTGGCCTCCTGGTTGTTTCTCTGACTAATTCCGTCCTTACCTTGCTATATTAATATTGCTTTCAATATTCTGGGCAATTCTGTGTAGATTTGAGACATATAATCCCAAATCAAACACTAACAAATATGGAAAATACTTCTGCAAGGGACTGTACTGTTCATCTGTAAGCGTGCAATATACCGTATTTAAAATAACGTTAGGTAACGACCCGTCCAAGAACAAAACTCATAGTACACAAGCGCAAGGTGAAAGTCAGCGAGAGGGCTTTCATGGGAGATCCAGGGGTACTCACCTGTGGGTTTTTGAAAACTTCATACTTGTCCTTCCTCTCTTGGAAAACCACTTTGTTCTCGCTGTCTCGCGTCCACGCCGAGAGAGGTTCCACCAGGTTCTCGTGGTCTTCAAACCCACGCTCTGTGGAGGAGACTCTCAGGTCAGATCAGCATCGAGTACATTCAATCCTGCATTCCTTTCTACACAAGTCCTTAATATACAGAATCAGCTCATAAACTACTGCGGGCCAAAATGTAGACATTTGAGGTGTATTTTAGGAGCGCTGACACTGGAGACTCCTTCCATAAACACTAAATAAATGTCCCCTTAAGCAAAAACGTCATCATATCAATGATTACATGTGTTTATTTGATCAAAAATAGTCTTAGATTATGTGGATTGTCCACCGTACAAGTCTCCGTGTAAGTACTGTAGGAACGATAGCATGTTAATAATAATAATAATAATAATAATAATAATAATAATAATAATAATAATAAACCTGTGATATGCCTTGCAGTCAGACCCACTGTCAGAGCTGCTGTTATAGAAACTTAATCATGTGGTACACATTTGTGTTTCATTAACTCAATAATACACACACACACACACACACACGTTATACGGTAAGAGCCGTAACGTTCCACTCGATGTCCCCGTGAGGTTCCCAGTGACAAGTGTTTATATCTCACAACCCCAGTGTTTTTTTTCCAGCGCCCACCCAAGTACTGTAGCGGTGTGTCAAAGCCTCTACAACGTATTAACGTCTAGATAAAAGAGCTCATGCGCTGATGAAAAAGGCTTTAATGGAGCTGGTGTGCTGGTGGCCTGAGGCGTTAAATACAGGGCATGGGTTCGAACAGGAAAACCGTTTTTTAACTGAACACAGTGAGGCTTTTCCTGTATTTTTAGCACAGGGGGTGTGTGTATGGCGCACACATGCGAACAAACAGACTTAAGACAAGAGGAAAGAACAGCACTGATGTGTTAGGGCTTAGCTACTTCCTCAGAGACCATGAAAAAAAAAAAAACGCAAAAAACTTGCCACTCCGATATTTTCAGGCTCTTGCTCATCTGGTCGTGATTTAAGATGTATATGTCTTCAGTTGCATGCGAGTCAGACTTCGGCCTGTCAGTATGGTCGCTTTCTTCACCTAATAGAACGAACAACCTACGTTTATAACTGGAAGTGACCCTGGCTACGCAAACGACTGATCACAGACTGCGATGTAGCTCGTTAAAGAAAAGCAAAACGACAGACGGAAGACAAATCTGCTCGTAAACGATCCCTGAGATAAGAGTCGACCTTTTTCCGACATGATGACACGCACGAATAGAACGACAAAGATTCCATAGATAAAAACAGAGCGTTAGATCTAGGTGTAGCGTAACACGAATGGATCTGCACGTCAGTACAAGGTCCCCACAAGACAAATATACAGGACGTGTCTCTGTGCGTGCGTGTCTGTCTGTCTCACCTGTCTGCAGCTCCGGGTTGGTCTCACTCACGCACCAGTCCACGTTGCCGTCGCAGTGTGTCTTCTCGAACAGGTTGTCCAACACGTCCCTTACCGTCTGTCTCTCGTCTACCATCAGAGTCTTGGTGCTGCCGTCCGTCATCTGCACCTTCACTATCAGCTGTTCCACACACAACAACGCTCACGTAAACACCGACGCACTCTCTACGCCTCTCGTGTGTGACGAGACGCTCAGAGAAAACATCACCGATATCCTGAACATCCTTCTATTCGATATAACTTTTACGCTACGATGTTCCCTAAGTTCATAAATCCTATGTTCACATGAAGCTGGAAAATCCCTCCTGGCGTCAATCCATGCAA
This sequence comes from Ictalurus punctatus, assembly GCF_001660625.3. Classification (NCBI taxonomy): domain Eukaryota; kingdom Metazoa; phylum Chordata; class Actinopteri; order Siluriformes; family Ictaluridae; genus Ictalurus; species Ictalurus punctatus. The sequence goes on from NC_030416.2 coordinate 34,732,264, forward strand.
GGAGCTAATTATGTAAAGTTATAAAACAACTCCGTGTTGTGCCGTTATACAGTAGGAAAATAATCAACAACAGGGTGCTCTACTGTTACCATCCCAGAGGTATTCATTTTCCTATAATAAAGTGCTTTATTTCTCTTATACAATAGCAATACAGAACATTCTTTATAAATAAAAGACCATAATACTTTTATCTGTTTAAAGTTACAGTTAATGTTGTGGATCATCTGTGAAACAATTTACTTCCTGTTATCACTTATGTTATAGGAGCTATAAACTGTTGTTCCCTCACCAGCCCCTCTTTTTTTCTCTTGAAGTTAATAATAATAATAATAATAATAATAATAATAATAATAATAATAATAATAAAAACGCAGCTTGTGATTTTACAAAGAAACCACAAAGTGTAAACTCCATAGACTTAAAGTTACAGCTTTTACCTCTGACACTGGAGACCCCTTACAGAAAACCTCACCATATCAGCGACTACACGTGCTTTTTGAATACTTGAATACGTGGAGCGTCTGATACGAGTACAAGTCCCTGTCTAAGACGTTACTATAGAAACGTTAGCATGTATTAATATAAGTGTTTATGTAAGTGTATTAATATAAACCTGTGATTTGCAGCTGCACGACTGTCAATTACAACACCTTCTGACATATCGGAGAACCGAGAATTCAACAGCGCACTGGTGTAATATCACACCTTAACCCTGTAGAAGTGCTGACCTCTTCTGTCCTCACACACACACACACACACACACACACACACACACACACCTGTTCAGCTTCCACATCACACCTCGAAAGATGACAAAAACTACTGTCGTTGCTTAAGAGCGTGGCCTGTCCAGAATGTTTAAATTCCTATAGGACTCGCACGCTACGGACAACTTGGAAACATCAATCAGCCTACAACGCGTGTCTTTAGACTGGGGGAGCCATGAAGCAGACCGGTCCAAAAACGCAACACAAAATCAATAGCTATAAACAGGCAAGTGATCAGCAGAGAGATCTAACTTAGCTAGACAGAGCTCAGTAAACACACGGACAGGGTCAATACTGGGAACGTGCATACACAAACAAACGGCTCAGAAGTGAACCGCTAGGCGCGAGACTTCACGAAGATTTACTGGAAGGCTGGGTTATTTATTGGGAGAGAGCTGATTTGGAGCAGGTGGTAGTGATTAGAAGTCCGAGGGAAACTAGAATGAGGATTTGTAGTTCCTTTTGGCTGAGGATTCTGGGAAATAGAGTTTGTGTTGTGAGTAATGTTTAACGGTGACTATATAATTACACTACTAATGGTCTTGATGTATATGTCGTTTATAAAAGATGAAAAAAAGCAGCTGTTTCGCCTAGCATGGTCTGCGGCGCACTAGGTCATCTTGTCCGTTTTGTACGTTCGATTGAATCGATCGGCAAAAATACAAACCGCTGGGTGAAGTCAGCGCAAGTGCATTGATTTAGCACGTCCGTAACGATTTCATTGCAGCTCGGAAGACAGAAACAGCGATCGCGAGCTCCAATTCATCCCATCGAAGGGCGGGTATTAAATTTGCGAACGCTCAAATCTACTATTTAACAGTCCGTACAGGATTCCGCAGAGTTGTGCTTTTATTTGCGGAAAACTACTCGAATCGGCGAAATCGCGATCGTACGAAATTGTACGAAACATCTAAAAGACAAATTCCTGATATTTGGCGAATAAAGTGATTCCGATTTGAACTTGCGACGCTTACGGAGAACAATTAGCCCATGCATGTTTATTTATTGATTTTTCACATTGTTTTCTCCGTCTTCTTCTCACGTGACATCAATTACACAATTCTCATGCAATGGTAAAAATTTACGCACAATTTAGCCTCGTTCTTGGGGATCTCGGGGTAAATTGGGGACACTCTTGATGTCATCGCCCAAGACGATAAGCAAACTAATCTAACTTAACAACTGCCTTTTTTTTTCTCCTCATATATTTAACTAAAAATACCTCTGCTCCAATTTTTTTCCCCCTACAAGTTCAGGATCGTGGTGGGAGTCTGGAACATGTTGGGACAATATGGGTCAACGTAAACACGAAGCAAAAGTTCATCCGAGTGGAAAAGGTCTGATAAAGGTCAGAGATCAGTAGCGGTCTGCTTGAGGGAATAAGAAAAGCAGAATGCTTTAATGTTTAAGAGCCCAAATTGTTTTTATCTTGAGAAGTGATACCACACACTCGCACACAATTACCTGAATTATTCTCTCTGAGCAGAAAATATTGTTTATGCTGCTGCTCTACATTTGAGAAGAAACACCTGGAGGAAGATAAGAGCCGTGCCGGTGCTCTCCTGTTTCGTACTTTCAGAAAAGGTTTTTGTTTCAGATCACCTTTCAGAAGAGACAAGCCACCGAGAGAAACACCACAAACCACCACCATTTGCATCTGCTCTTAGCCAAGGCATGTGTTTCTCTGGTGTTTCCTGTGATATCAGCCATTTCCTGAGTAGAGATCAGCACTCATTTCTACTCGTATAAAATGAACTACGGACGATTAACATCAGTCTGGGTTTAAATACCTAGAAAAGACGGAAAAGAGACGAGAGCGGGAGAGAGGGTGTGTGTATGGGCTTGTAGCGTCTGTGTGCAACATCAAACCGGTAGAGTTGAATATGGACATACCAAATAAAATGAGTGAAATATTTACATCACCAAATAAAACACGAAAAAGTCTGGAATGTTTAGACCATAATAAAGATTTAGGTTATTAACTGAAAGACATAAAATGACTAGGTATGTAAAAACTACAACAACAACTACAACTAGTACTACTACTACTACTAGTAATAATAATAATAATAATAATAATAATAATACTTTTCACATTGAGTCCAAATCCCAAAGTGTAAAATAATTAGCCAAGGAACAAACCAATCCACAGTTCACTAGAAAGTAAGGGGACATAAAGACCTGTTAGCGTGATATTAGGTCGTTTCCTCTCTTCAGGAGCTAAAGATAGATTCTGATGTGCTGCTCACCTTCTTCACTTTGGCTTCTTTCAGCTTTTCCAGGGCGAGTTTAATTTTGTCTGCTTTCATCTGTTCTTCTATTTCCTCCTAAAGAAAAACAAAACAAAACAAAACAAAGATCAGAGTCACGTCACAGATACGACATAAACAGACCTGCTAACCCTGGGACTATGCCGCTATGAGTCATCCGTCAGAAATACACAAAACCTGTCTCGTCCCCCGTGATAAAAACAAGAGATGACAAAATTGACATAGGAATCTGGAGTTTTGCACTCGCTGATGTTAACTGACCCTCTGGAAGCCCCGCCCCCTTCTGCCCAGCTCATATTAATAATCTCGTGTCTCGTCTCGATGTTTTCATTTCTGAGATACAGCCTCGATTTCTGTCATGATAACTGGAGAATGTTTTTATTTCGGTAATGTGTAATAAAATTTAAACACCATTGTATTTAGTTAATGTCATTGTACTTAGCTAACACCATTGTATTTAGCTAACGTCATTGTACTTAGCTAATACCATTGTACTTAGCTAACGTCATTGTACTTAGCTAATACCATTGTACTTAGCTAACGTCATTGTACTTAGCTAATACCATTGTACTTAGCTAACGTCATTGTATTTAGCTAACGTAATTGTACTTAGCTAACGCCATTGTACTTAGCTAACACCATTGTTCTTAGCTAACGCCATTGTACTTAGCTAACACCATTGTATTTAGCTAACGCCATTGTACTTAACTAACGCCATTGTAATTAGCTAACGTAATTGTACTTAGCTAACGCCATTGTACTTAGCTAATGCCATTGTATTTAGCTAACGTCATTGTACTTAGCTATCGCCATTGTACTTAGCTAACACCATTGTATTTAGCTAACGTCATTGTACTTAGCTAACGCCATTGTACTTAGCTAACACCATTGTTCTTAGCTAACGCCATTGTACTTAGCTAACACCATTGTATTTAGCTAACGCCATTGTACTTAACTAACGCCATTGTACTTAGCTAACATCATTGTATTTAGCTAACGTCATTGTACTTAGCTATCGCCATTGTACTTAGCTAACACCATTGTATTTAGCTAACGTCATTGTACTTAGCTAACGCCATTGTACTTAGCTAACACCATTGTTCTTAGCTAACGCCATTGTACTTAGCTAACACCATTGTATTTAGCTATCGCCATTGTACTTAACTAACGCCATTGTACTTAGCTAACATCATTGTATTTAGCTAGTGTCATTGTACTTAGCTAACGTCATTGTATTTAGCTAACGTCATTGTACTTAGCTAACGCCATTGTACTTAGCTAACATCATTGTATTTAGCTAATGTCATTGTACTTAGCTAACGTCATTGTATTTAGCTAACGTCATTGTACTTAACTAACGCCATTGTACTTAGCTAACATCATTGTATTTAGCTAATGTCATTGTACTTAGCTAACATCATTGTATTTAGCTAACGCCATGGTACTTAGTCTTGTCTAAATAAGATGTAGGTACATACAGAAGAACCTCCAAAACCTAGAACAGTTTTCTCTCTCAAATTCCTATAAAGTTCTAAAGCAACTGTGATATTTATTAACAATTGTAAAAATACTGTAAGTGTGCACGCTTGTGTAAACAGGTTATTTTTAAGAACAAGTTTTTATATTTCTTTTTTTTTTCACCTTAAACATTTTTTTGTTTGTTTCGCATTTATGCTTTTCATTATGCTGGTCATTATTTTGGTTTCATTTTCTACATCACAAAAACCTGCAATGTCAGCGGGGGTGTGTAAACTTTTTCTTATATCCACTGTGGTAGTCTTTACTTTTTTTTTTTTTTTTTTTTTTTTTAAGTTTTTTTGTGATTTTTTTTTTTTGCTTGCTATTAAACACAATTAATTAATTTATTTTTAATTTTTTAAATATTTTTAATTTGTATGCGATTTCTACTCACGCGTTAATTTTTCACAAGTAGGACACATGGTTAAATTTTTCAGGTGTAATTTACTCCCATGAATCATTATTTTCCCCGTGGGATCACATATTGTTCACGAGTTTACTTAAGATCAAACATCCAGGGCATGACATGTAAAAATACACATTTTAATGTAATAACATGTGAAGTGTATGTGATTATTCCGTTAATGTTAAATATAGACTTTCGAGCCACCAAGATGAGCTCATGTCTTGTCCTGTGTGTGTTAAAGATAACTGTGATCAGCTCTGGCCTGTGTGCAGGAGGTGCTATTTCATGATAGCGTGTCAGTATGTGTGAGTGACTCAGATTTACCCTAGAAAGGTTAGAGTTCGAAGGAGGAGGAGGTGGTAATGAAGTGTTGCTGGTGCTAGACGTCAAACCAGAGGTGTTACTGGGCAAACGGGTCAGTTCAGCTTTAGACTGGGAGGGTGGGGGGGCTGCGTTGGTAAAATGAGCTGTTGGGACAGGTAGAGATGGGTGGGGCTCGGGATCCTTTACAACCACCCTCTCAGAAGCGAACTTTTCCTCCGTGGCGTTCAGGTCGGCCACCAGATCAGCCATCAGAGCATCCAGATCATTATCCTCCAGTTCATTTAGAGATGCTGCGACGTTAGAGAGAGACTTTCATGAATAATGTAACAAAAACATTTCAAAGGCTTATTAAAATCCTCGTCAAGGCTGGTTGGTATAAATGACGGAGCAGTCATGATCTTTCCCGCTCTTTCAACGATGTCGAAATCAGATCGGTGCACTTCCTGTACACGTCAAGTATTGACGCAACGTGAAACACCTCTGAGACTTAATCTCCACTTGACTCATTTTTATAAAGATAAACACATCATATGCGTCTTCATGATCATAAAGAAGCTTTTTAAATACTATAGCAATTTCGGGGTGATATCAGAAGAAAAACTAAACACGTGTTGACCAATCAGAGCAAAGCCTCCATTATTCAAATAAGCTTCTTATAAATAAATAAATATTACTAGTTAAATGTGTGAAAAAGCAGACAATTTAAAGGACTGCAATTTTTTTTTTATAGGTTACAGCACAGTGAAATTCTTTTCTTTGCATACCCCAGAATGGCAGGAAGTTGGGGTCAGACATGATACAGCGCCCCCTGGAGCAGGGAGGGTTAAGGGTCTTGCTCAAGGGCCCAACAGTGGCAGCACTGGGGCTTGAACCCCTGACCTTCCGATCAGTAACCCAGAGCCTTAACCACCAAGCCACCACTATATAATTTAATTCATTATAACTTTAACATAATAGCTTATTGCATGTTATCATAGCTTATTAGTTTATTACAGAATCGATTCTTTCTTTTTTGATCCAGGAATTTCTGATCCCGATATCGGCCCAATATCTGATACCGGATATCAGATATCTAGCCCGCTTTATTAAGCTTAGTTTGTCCAAAGTCGCTCCTGCATCTGTTCAATAAACTTTTAATTCTGCTGCAGTGCAGCATCACATCACATTTAATCATTTTTAAGGCTTCAGAGCGACTCAACAGTTAAATGATCGGGAGATTGTGAGGTCAAATCCTGAACTAGCTACAGCCGTTCGTCGCTGAGAAGCTGAGAAAGCAAAACTGCTGCTACTATCCCACCTGTCAATCACAGTGAGGCTAGCAAATCGTGTGTGTCTGTGAGCTCAAATATGCGGCAGTGGGCGGATAGTACTTTCCTCCGAGAGTGTTATTGTAACGCAGCAGTTTGAAAACATGTAGTTAGCTGGGATCACTTGTCTTGAAGGAAGCCTGCATTAGCCTTCACTTTCCCCAGGTGGTATGATAGAGTAGAGCTTTCTGGTAGGTGGAAATTGGCCAAGACGTAATTGGGAGAATGGGTACAAATCCAAAAATAAAAGAGTACCGAACACAATATTTGTATAAAGTCAAGATCATTTGTTCGGTCTGTCAAGTACTCAAGCTGTAAAAATGACCAAAATACACACTTCTATGTTCTATCGGCAGGTAGGCAGTTTAGAGTGTCTTTCTGTAGACCTGCCAGTCATTATGTGACTATCTCCAGGGTTTGGTCATGCAAAAAAGGGAATACAGGCCACATACAGCTCTTTAAAGTGAACAGAAAACACATTAAAACCACATTAAAAACTAGTCTTTCTTTCTTTCTTTCTGTCTGTCTGTCTTTCCCAGCTAAACACCCATGTGTTTTGATGCTAATCTGATTTTAACTGCTGTCTGCACAGTAGCCAGACATTCTCCATACGTCTCTTTGCCTGCACTCTATTTTAATTTACTGCAATTTTACAGCTAATTAACACCATGTTTTCCCAGCAAAGTTATAAACCTGAGGAACAGACACTCCCAGAGTAAGGAGAGGAAATACAGTAATACGTGTAAGGGAAAGAACAATGTTGCTTTACTTAGACCAGAGTCACATGTCTTTTATTACCATTGAGATCTGTGAAGCCGACGGAGAAGTTGATTTGCTGGCTGGACTCGGAGGCGGGCTGATAATCTGGAACTTCAGCCGCCAGACTCTGAGGAAAAACAAATAAAATAAGGAACACGTTACCACAAACGTCTCTTATAAAGATATTTGTCTTCACGGTATTACTTTCAGCAGAGGAAGTTTTACTTCTGTATATGTAAAGGGTAGTTGTCGAGATTTTCCAACAGATGCAAGAGTGTGAACTGATGTATGTTTGGGCATTTAAAAAAAAAAGAAAAGAAAGAAGAAATAATGAGGCCTGGATTCGGTTATGTATCACAGTTTGGTCAAACATGAGTGAAGGAGTGACTCTTCTTCCTATTTGACATCACTTCTGCTTTGTAGCAGACAAACATTTCTGAGTGCTGCATATAAATAGTTTTTTAATGAGCTATAAACTCAGTACAAAGTTCAATATGAAATGTGAAACATGACAAAGGCTTAAAGGGCACCTATTATGTTTTTGAAACGTGTCTAATTTTGTTTTAAAGGTCTCATACGATAGATTTACATGCATCCAAGATCGAAAAACACTTTAACGTGCTGATAATTTGAACTGCAGCGTTAACTTTTTTCCCCCCAGTGTCAAAAACGACTCGTTAAATGATCCGTTCTAAAGGATTCGTTCTAAACATACTCTGCTCTGATTGGTCAGACGTCCCAGTCTGTCGTGATCGGTATACCGCTGTCAGCGAGCAGCCGATGAAGACCAGAGGCGAGGCTTTTTGTTACAAACCTACGTAGGTCAGTACAGGAAGTAAAGTCTGGAATCACTAACGATTCCTTTCAGCTGTTCAGAATCGATTCCTTCTTTTGGGAGTCGATAACTCCGTTTGTCGTGCGCTTTGATTTTTGAAATTTTGCAGACTTTTTTTACTTTCACAAACAGCTACATATATAACACACTACATGTAAGGTAATATTTGGAAAAACCATAATAGATACACTTTAAAGAAAACCACATGTGTTATTTTGAATATGAAGGTTTATTACAGTTGGACTGTTACTGTTATACAGCTTTATCTTTGGTACATTTTTGGAGATAAATAAAAGAATAAAGGCATGTCCAATTGTGAGGAGAACTCTGTTTCTTTTCAGTGCATCAGATTATTTGGCTAGCTCACAAATAACCCACCATTAAGTGTCGACTCCTTTTGGCTCCAAAATGACTCGTCGCCATTTTTCCCTAAACTGGACAGAGCTTGTGATGTTTTTCTTTTCTTTTTTTTTTATAGATGAACGGTCATAATTTGACGATTGTTGTAATTGATGTTCATTTAAATTTGACTTTCAAGTCAATATGTACTTTATTTTCAAGCATACAGTGCTAATAGTGCTTTCAATATGTTTAGTTGTAAGTGTACTTCTTGTCATTTTGGTTTGAAAACAAGGCAATGTTAATTAAAAATATTAGGCTTTAGCAGATTTCAGACAATGACACAATTAAGTGTTGAGATAGATATGATTAGTTTAGCACATGACATAGCGATCCAGGCAAAAACCCATTTGCGCTTGCATTTACCCCTTCATTAGCACTGGAGCTTTGGAAATAAAACCATTTAGAGCTCTTTCTCTTCTACTAAAGTCCTGATATCTACTAAAGTCATGAGATCTCTCTATTGAGTTTTTTTTTTATAACAGTTTAAAAAGATGCAAACCAGGGAAGCCAGCATACCCGTGGCTTTCAGTGTGTAATATCACATTCTCTGGATCCTGTGCTCATTCTTCACTCTGTGTGGTGGTCGCTCATGAACTCTGTAGACTGTAGGGTTCACAAAACTGTTAAATCCACTAACGATTCAATCTCTGGGTCGGATATTTAGCCAACTGTTACACATCAGCCAACAGACCCCAGAAAACCTGAGTTACTGAGCATATACGACAGTTATGGGTGTGTCAGCCTGGGAAAGCCCTTCACACGGTGAAATTGTGAAGACACAGCGCCTACGTCTACATTTAGAGCTGAATCTACTGAAGGAAAAACATTACTGATGAAATCTAAAGAATTGCAAGTTTAAGATATGAACTGACATGACATGAGTCAGTCTCAGCGTTTAAGGCCAGGCTGAAAACATATTTGTTTACTCAAGCTTACCATGAATAAACTTTCTTTTACACAAAGCACACAATCTTATCCATTATGGGATAGTAAGGATACGTAACAATCGCTCCCTCTCTTTACTTCCCTCTCCCTCTCTCCTTCTGTCGTGTCACACATGATTTTATGGAGATGCCAGAGACCCTGACCCTTTCTGCTCTCCGGACCGGCCTGATCCATCCTGATGCCCTACCTCTGGATGGAGCTCTCATCAACTGTAGGCTACAGCCTGGAGATCGCTGAGGATGGTACCACTTGACGTACCATGGAAATGCTTTTGGACCTCAATTCCACATGGACGTTCTCGCTGTGGTTGCTGGGACTACGGTTGCTGCGATTGCAATTACCACATGCAGATTTGCACTCGGGTCTCTTTTAGTGAACAGTGGACTAGTTCAACAAACAGACTTCATATAAACACCATAATGAACTTTCTTTTACTTTCACACTATGCGTTGTTACCCAGATGAGGACGGGATTCGCTTCTGAGTCCGGTTCCTCTCAAGGTTTCATAGCACGCTAGCCAACTCTCTTTGAACTGGTAAAAGACGTCTTAAATACAGGTACAGTGTCCTCGACACTTAAACACCAGTTAAAATGTTAATTTAGCTACGTATATTGAATCAATGAATGCTATTTTTTTGTTGTTGTTGTAAACAGCTCAATAATTTATGATCCAATTTTGCTATCACATAACGTTTTATTATTAAAGGGAACCCGGACTATGAATACTTGCATAGCATATTAGATTAACGCTTACAACCGCTTTATATATATTTGATATACAAAAACACTCTAGATGTCACAAAACCCTTTCGCTCGTAGGCCGCCATTGCTGTTTACGTTGCAATGCATTCTGGGTAGTGACGTCAAATGTTTTGCAATGGTCTTGATCCTCCAGCGACCCTACAGTGATGTAAACGTGTCTTCCGTTCAGCATTTTCAATTTGAACCCGAATGTAACATAAGCGAGGAGGCTAACATTGAAAACATTTCTCAACACGTACAATGAAATGAAGACGATCCGAGAGGTGAGGAGGCGAGAGTGGGGCAAAAGCCTTGGTGTCTGTGTAGCAACTGCATGTCTGTGCCAACCGAGAGCGAGAATGTTTGTTGTAAAGAGCTCTGGAAAGAGTGCTGTAAAGACCTTCTGTCAGCAACTGTTCAAGGTAAGTATATAGACTAAAACATCATTTTATGATAAAAACATATTCTAATATCAATAATTTTAGAGATTATCAGCCATCTCACCGTCGTTTACTTTATCCTGTTAAAATTCTGCCGGCCCGCCGGTGCATCGTCGCCATGTTATGAGCAAATCTATACTATGTCCACAGAGATATATCTTTGGAAAGCTAAGATTCTTGTGAATCAATTGATATAAACCGGTTCAAGATACAATCACAACAGCAGCTACAATCAGCGTCTCTGTCAGACCACCAACATACAAACAAACACTTACGAAACGGCGGTACCTCACTTCATATGAAACCTCATAGTAATCCACAGTCTTGTCACACTGGCAAAGGTCCAAACAATCCAATTATGTACATATACTTAGTCCAGCTTTCAAAAGAGACCAAACCCATGCATGTGCTCCAAATGGTTCAAGAACAGCTTTCATTTTACTTTCGCAATGCCTTGGATAGGCGTTTTAGGCGAATTTTACGGGAGCTTTACGTTATGAGAACATACAGGATAAGTCTTCATAGTCGGGGTTCCTTTTAATATTTATTAAATTATTTTTTACAGTTCTTTTTCATCATTGCTTCAATTTACCCATATTGTATATATATATATATACACCTCTGTTTCTGTTTTAAATATATATATATATATATATTCTAATTTTTTTTTACATTGTTTAGATCAGTGAATTGTAACTAATCACAATGCCTTCTGGGTAAGTTCTGCTCCAGATGCTCACATCTAACAACTTTCACTTCTGATGATAAAGTGTCAAAGCAGATGGCAATGGAAAATTCATCCAACTGGACACGGAGACGATAATTCGAGGATGAAGATGCACGACAAGCACAATTCCATATGTGGGTGTGTATTAGCTCACTTTCAGGTGAAAGTAGAATCGTGACTTGTGCGTAATGCTAAAAACACGACAGTGCTCTGGGAACGCGAGGTCTTTATGAAGCAAAGAATAAAGAAATGGTGAAGAAAACACGTCTTACCTGCGTGAGGAGATCCATCTCCTGCAGCATGTCCGTGAACATGGCGTCGATGTCGTCCATCTGGGAGAGAAAAGAAACCACAAACTGTGATGTTTTATCCATCAACAACATCTGGAGCAAAGACTAACTCAAAACTGAAGTCGAGAGAGTCGGATTATCAGCGTTATCCAAAGAAAGAAAAAATGACAAAATTATGTCATACCAATGCCAATAAATACTGATTTAAGTAAAAAAAAAAACAAAACAAAACAACAAACATAAACATAAACAGAAAACAAACGCACTTCTAATCACATCACAACCTGATATATTAACAGAAATCTCGAATATAGTTGAATGTATTGAATATTTCTCTTTATAAGATTATATCAATACAAGCATAAGGTTTTATTTTTAATAGGCTAATAATTGAATATTAATTGATGATTTTGTGTAATTCAAGTCATTTTTTTGCAGTCTTGGTCTCTGTGATGGACTGAACATGGACCGTGTTGATTATTTGGCTCACTAGGTTGTTTGTTTTTAAAGTTACTGATCCATTAATGTTGAACATTCATGATAATGAACGTGTTACACGTTAGTTTAAAACGTTAATGCAATGTTCTTGCAACTATAGTTTAACCCCGTGCAGTTTTATATCTGTTATTCATTAGTTTGTATAACATTCTCCGGTTCTCCAGCTTTAAGTGCCTGTCAGATATCTGTGCTTCAAAGCAGAACAGAGCAGTTTCCATACAAGCGCATTCTCTATACTAGATACATACTAAATGTGGAGCCTAGGGCTAGAAATTGCACAACAACTGATGTGACGATAATGGCTTGGTTTGCATAACTCTTCCAGGCATGTATTCTTTGTCAGGGCTTGCAGTGCTTTGCAGAAACATCCGAAGGCTCAAAAATGGAAAGAACCGAATACGAACTTTAGAAGAAATTAGAAAGGATTAACACGGATAAGGTGATAGTTTTAAAGAAATAGATTCCTCCTTCCGCTTTCCTTTAATATTTTATACTGCAGCAAGCAGAAAAACAAGGGCAAAACCAGGTGGTCAAGCTGAAATCTATTTTTTGTGATGACACACATCCTGTCTGTCTTCCTGAAGAAAGAATCCTGGGGCTAATCAGCACTACTGGCATTTTCTTGACAGCTTTTAGACACAAGTCAGCTGGAGATACATTACAGTGAGTTTTATACATAACCGCTACCAGATAGAGTTTTATTTATGCACTCCTCTACACTCCAGTCATCACAGATAGATAAGTATAATGGGGTGGGAAATGTGGGAGGGTGCAACCTGAAGAGTGAAAACTTATACTCGGCGGATTCTTACCTTACAGCCAAGTCTAACGTCTAATATCCGATCTTGAAGACGAACAGATTTTGCTCTAATCTAGTTCAGAGACGACTTTTGTCTCTGTATGATTAACTCTGTACACTGATCTAAGGGAACACGATACAACAGTCATATGTTTTAGCTTCAAGTGAAGATCAACATAACTCTAAGTCAATTTTCAGGCAAAAACGATCCTAATTGCATTTGAGATTTATATACTATTATGAAAAAATAAATAAATAAATATATATATATGAATACGTTATATGGAATAAACAGATAATGGGTTCTATAAAGATACACAGAGGAGATGCACTTTCCGCCAAATTTTTGGACAGAATGAGTATTTACCAAAATCTGCTGCTCCATGTATTTATCTCAGCTGGAGTCTGAGGTCAAATATTTACCCATACCTTCACTGCACATGAATTGTAAATGAATGTACTCCATCCTGATTAACAGAAAAGCTTCCTGGAAAATCATACGAACATCGTAAGGACGTTCTGCTTAAAGGAGACCGTTTCGACTCGCAGAAACACCGTAAGGGCGTCTCAGCTTTATGGTACATTCTGACAACTTTTCTGGAACGTAACAAACCCAAAACTGTCAAATTTGAATCTGATCAAATATTATTAGTTGGCTCTTGTGGTTAACTGTAAACAAAAGATAGATAGATGGAAAGCTTTTCCAGAAAGTTCCACAGGACGTCTAAAGTAACGTAGCTGAGGTTGAGGAACTATAGTAGTTCAAAAGGAGAATCAAGTTATATTACGCAAATTGATATTTGTTTTAAGAAGTTTGTCAATTAAAAAAAAAGACTTATTGCAGCAGATTTCCCCACCAGTGAAATAAATAAATAAATAAATAAATCTAGGCCACGCCCACATCTCTTTCAAATCCGTATACAGCTACAGACACAGATATAGATAGATAGATAGATAGATAGATATTTGCTAGATATATTATAGAAATAGATAGATAGATATATTTAAGTAAGGAATAACAAATGACAGGCGGAGCAGTTATACGCAAAAAAAAAATCCACACTCCCTCTAATAATCTGTTTGTTATTAGTATTCGATTATTCAGAGTCTCCGCTGTACGAGTCCCTACATATGAGCAGTTACTGTAGCAACGATAACATATCAGAACGAGCGCATTAATACTCTATAAACCTGTCATTCATGTTACGGTCGGAACCACCGTCTGAGCTGTGAGGTTATACACAAATAATGCACACCTTCTGACCAATCAGATTTGAGAGATCAACCACGCTGTAGTATAATGCAAGGTAAATGTATGTGTTGTATGTTGATGTGGAGTTTTCTACGAGGACATTTTTTCAAAATGCTTTACTAAATGAAAAATTGTAATAGTTGGCAAATTGCCGCGCTATAAGAGGAATAAAACATTCGGTCGTGTTATAAGAAAATAATCAGTGTTGTGGTGGTAACAGTAACTCCGCCTTATCTTGGGTTATTCCTTACTCCACTTATAAATGTGCAAAGGTCTACGGTATATATTTGTCTTGCCTTTCGATATTGTTTGCTCACTTAGCAACTCTACACAGTGACGAGCTGAAATTAGGTCAGTCATTGCATGAGGCACACATTTGCTCATCAGGTCTAAAAGCCTGTGTAGCAGAATGTATGAAGGGAGGGTGCTACACTAACACAATTCGGTGACTCATGGTACTGTAGAATTGATTGGTCTGCACACCAGGTCCACTCACAAGAGGAAATAAAGTGTCAGTGATGGCCCACTTCCTGTTTAACCCACCACAGCCATGCCTTTGTTGATTATTTCTTTGCTTCCACAATGCTTCGGTTGTCTATTAAATCTGAACTTCCCTATATCAAATATCATCTGGAAATGTAAAAACCACCGCCACATCACATCTCAGAGGAATCTGTATCTTCTCAAAAACCAGGAAATCGACCAGTCAACCAAACAAATTAGCTTTATGGGTTTTTTTTTTTTCCAATACAGAAATGAATGATCCAATTCTTACATTAAACAAGGAGGACATGGGGAAAATAGTTAAAAGATGTGGGAAAGACGCCATCGTTGGAGCTGTATACGGATGTCATGGTTGCTGATGGTATGACATCAACTGATATGGCTGCCAGTCAGTGTAGAGACATACTCGGCCATGAGCATCTACAGGTTTTAGCTTCTTCTCACGATCTGAGAAGAAAAGTACAAGTTGATAGCAATCTGCAAGAAATATTAGAAGTTAGGATTTCGATCGGAGCCCATAATATCATACTGTATATCCTCATTCATCGACACGGACGCTGCTGTTTCTCGCAGGTTGCCTTCCACTTGTTCTTTTCTTCTGGTCAAAACAAAAGGACGGTCAAATATATACACCTAAGATTTTGTATATATTCTAAAACATCATATTCAGAGTCTAGTTTGTCTGTTAAAATAGATGTTTGTTTTTTTCTTCTTAAAAGGTCATTTTTCCACTCTTTGCTTTCCATGCTTTGTTTCGGATGATACGTGGATGATACGTGGATTAAAAACACAACAGCAAATCGGGAAGCACAATAATAGTTTAGAAAACAAAACAGCTGGACATCACATGCTAGTTGCTGATTGGCCACAGCGCATGTGGGCGGCTGTGGCTCAGGTGGTAGAGCGGGTTGGCGGTTCGATTCCCGGCCCACGTGCCTCCGCATACCGAAGTGTCCTTGGGTGAGACACTGAACCCCAAGTTTCTCCCGATGGCAAGTTAGCGCCTTGCATGGCAGCTCTGCTACCGTTGGTATGTGAGTGTGTGTGTGTATGAATGGGTGAATGAGACACAGTGTAAAGCGCTTGGGATAAAAGCACTATATAAGTGCAGACCATTTACCATTTATTTACCATGTCAGTCTGAGAGAGAACAGAGCTGGAGGACAGATACAGTAAGAGGAAATATGAACCTAAATTAATCTAGTGATGCTTTTAATCATGCTCGAGTTTATCAGGGGCATTCATACGATGATCTCTTAGATGCTGTTAACTTTTCATGGCATTAATAGGGGTATATATGCTGAAAACATGCCTAAAGAAAGCTGAAGAACTAAACCTACTCGCTATAATAACACAAGTAACTTCACGTTAAATCATCGTCATTCGACCAACTAGATTACAGACTGATGTGATTCTTTTTCCTTGTGGTAGTCATGTGATAAGTTGTGTCCAATCAGCAAAAAGGATGCGATGTTCAGTAAGGTTAACATAAGGTGTTAACATTGACGCGTTCCTGAACTTGCTGTTGTGTTTTTGGCTTAACTGCTGTGTTTTCAGGTGTGCGGTTATGCTTTTGGTTTTGTTGTGGTGTTTTCTGATTTACTGTTGATTTTTTGGTTTCTTAATTCGATTTGCACTTAGTATTTCAACGTCACAATGTTACTCATACATAGTCTACACAAAACCGTGTCGATCTATCCTCCTTGCTCTCGTTTTTGAAACCGACGTGAGACCGATCTCAAACAGACCGTGTTTGTATCGGCAGCACCTGTGTGTGCTATATTGTAACATAATTCTCTAGATTAAGCACTAGGGTGGAGCGTTAGTGGGTCTGACTAGAGGAAGTGGTTAGAGTGACTTCCTCTAACTCGATTTTGAAAGCATCAGTAAAGTTTCCAACAGGAAGCAGGCAGAAAATACTAAGCACTTCTGACATGTTGTATAAGCGTATGAAATTGAAAAAAATCGTCTCTGAATAACTCAGTGCTCTCAGTTCTTCTTCAACACATCAGATGTACGCTGTTAATTGCCACGTATTCCATTTTCATCACTTAAACACTGCATGTGCAGTTTGGTAATTGTGTTGCATAAGAGGTGGCTGAGTTTAATCTGATAAGAAGAACAAAGCTTTCCGTGTGAAGTTGGTTTTAGACTGTATGATTACACCGGCCCGTTACGCCCTATGTTCTGTTTTCGACTTAGGAACCCTTTAGGAACTCTTTATACGATGGAAAACCTTTGTTGTAGGTTCTTTTTTGTTGGGGGAACTCTTACAGGGTCTATGTAGAACCCTACAAAGAATGGTTAATTAGAGAGCTAGAACCATTCACCACCCAAAGAACCCTCAAACAACTATTTTTATAAAATGGAAACTTTTTGTTAGAGGTTTGTTTTTGAACCCTTAAGCCCTGTTTACACTAGTGCATTTTCGTTTTAAAACTAAAACGAATCTCGTCCACACTGGCGTTTCCGCTGTGTTTCAGGAACGGTCTCCGTCCACACTACACGATCGGATATATATGTCAGATGACCATTAATGCACATTGGGGAAACACATACAAGTGTAAACAGGAAGTTGTTTTCTAGTCATCAGCAGGGCACAACAAACCAGCGTTCCGTGTAGGGCTTACGCCACTCGAAATGAGATTTGTTGGCGATCGCTCTAATCGTAGCTCGCCTCTTGCGCATGTAGCAGCTGCAGTATTATAAAATAACAGAATTGAACTGCACACTGGCTGATAAGAATGACGACAAAGCCAGCAAAGCGTGCGGTTCAGTCTCCGTGTTGTTGTGTATACGGTCAATGTAGCGTAACGGTCATATGGTAGGGGCTTGACGAATCAGGGAAGGACACACAATGATCCAGAGGACCCGATCAGGGGGCGAATATGGGCAAAGCCACGCCTTCGTTTTCAAAAGTCTTCGTTTTGGTCTGTTTACGATGAAATGCGAGCTCTGAGTTTTCAAACTAAAACGGTGTCTTCGGCGTTTCCGAAAGTCTCCGTTTCCGAGGGTCAACTAGTGTAAACAGGGCCTTAAAGGGTCTATGTAGAACCCTGTAACAAACAAATTTACTTAAAGAAAGGGTTAAACATTAATCACCCAAATAAAAAATACCTTTTGTTGTAGGAGAACCCTGAAAGAGTCTATGTAGAACCCTACAATGACTGCTTTCCGATTCCAAGCAGAGAGCCAGAACCATTAACCATCCAAAGAACCCTTGAGGAGCTCTTTCCGAAAGGATATCCCTTTGTTGTACGGTTGTTGTTGTTGAACCCTTAAAGGGTCTATATAGACCCTAAAAAACTTATGTTGTAGGTGAACCCTGAAAGCATCTATGTAGAACCACACAATGAATGCTTTAAAAATTCAAAAAGGTTCTTTAGAGAGCTAGAAGCAAATAACCATCCAAAAAAAACCCAAACACTTTAAGAGCTCTATTTTTCTAAAACCTTTTTGTACGTGTTGTTGGGGAACCCTTAAAGGGGCTATTTAGAAATCTACGACGAACAGTTTCCCTTTTATAAAGGTTCTTTAAAAAAGCTAGGAAGGTCCAAAGAACCATGTTTTTCCAAAGGTAAAATCCTTTATTTCTGGGTTGTTGTTGTTGTTGGGGGAATCTTCAAATGAACAATGACAAATGCCTACAACAAATAGCTTTCTTTTAAGAAAAGGTTCTTTAGAGTGCTAGAAACATTAAAGCACCCAAACAACCAATTAGGAAAAACCCTTTATTGTGGGGTTTATGTTGTTATTGCTATGTCTATGTAGGCTCTATGTAGAACCTAATGTGAGCATGTCACATTATTTGTTCTAAGTCCTCCAATCTCAACTTACAATCAAAAGAGGCGTTATTTTTTATTTTTTTTTTTTTACACTGTTACACTGAGTGTTTTTCTGTGGCATCCTGATGAAAGTCTTACAATGTGAAGCTTAATGAAAGGCTACACTGAACACGTTGCAAAACCTACACAATGTTACTACTTGGGTAACACTGTGGTGCAATCATTTCCTCCAATCTGCATCTCTGTTTTCCTTTTCCTCTTTTTGGGCCCCAAATGAACTTTCTGAATGTGACCCCAAGCCTTGACCACCCTACACATTTTTTTAAATTTTTTATTATTTTTTTTTAATTCTAGATTTATAATGTAAGTTCACTGTAACATTGGACCATTTTAAGTTTCGTCACTTACGTGGGGACCGGTTTCTTCTTCTTGCATGACTTTACAAGTGTGTGCAGAAGCAGAGGCGACACAAGTGCCATTGTTCACATGCTCGCCTACATTTATGCAAATCTTTACGGTATATCAGAGTCTAAGCTTTTTCATGTTTAGCGATTTCATGCGCCATGACGTTAAACACTGCCGGCGTGCTGGTTATTGCCGTGATCTGCGTCTTAACCCGAAAACGCTGACCTCACATTCAAAAGTATTTGCTAGAAAATCCAGACAACTGGTACACACAACAGACCTTTTGGTAGATTTGAAGGTGACTTTAGAGGTTTTTAAAATTCAAGCACTAACTGTAATAGGAAACCCAGTTACCGTTTGTACTCAGTAATGGTCTGAAAGTATAGAAGTATGCGATTTGAGACACAGGGGCTAGTTTGTTTAGCGGAGGTAGATGGAGCTAGAAATTTGTCCATTTCTGTTGTTGAATTCCTATACTCCTAAAATAGCATGCATACTCTTCATTTAAATGGCTGGTTTAAATGTGACTTCCGGTAACATCTCAAAGGAGAAGAACACAAAGCCTATTTTCATATTCAGAGCGATATATCTAATATAAATGTGTAAAATAAATGAAATAATTCAATTATATTAATAAAGAGGAGAGATGACTTTCTATCACAAATGCTATTTGTAAATCAAGCCACCCCCACGTGGGGGCGTGACCACTAGTATAGGAACCCCTGAGCTAGGATATATAATAAGGACATCTTTCATCATCTTTCAGCTCCGCAGCATGTGTGACTTGACAACATTAGAAGGTTTCGAACATTTGGATTGGATTTCGAGCTGCAGAGATCACTCAGCACACTATAATACACAGCCATGGCTTCAGACGACTGATGGGGTGCAAAAATATTCGAGTGTTTGTACTATACTTAAATATTATAGACTTTCAAAGTATGCCTTATAATGCTCGAATGTCTCTTCTTCTCTCATACAGCCAGTAACTGTGGACTTTATATGTCGGCAGAACAGGCTCGCGTGTATTTCATTTATATTTTGGTTTAAAGAATGTGATGGAGGAGGGGTACAGAAACAGAGAAGCGTGGCTGGTGGTCCATTCCATCACATCAGAATCATGTCGCCCGCTGAAGCGCTGTGGTTTGAGCTTACAGCCAGTGCGGTAGGCGTCGAGCAGATGGGCAGGGGTGGTGTGGATGATCTCTCATTTCGAAAGTGCTCATCATTAACAGCTACAGCTGATATGTTTAGATCCCCTCGCACCACACCTCTAAACTAGACCAGAACACACACACTCTGCTTCCGACACACAGGAAATGAATCTGAAAAAGTAAATACACCAAACTGTCCGATCTACACAGCACAATGTGAGCAGAGTCTAGGGTCAAAAGGTTAAATTCACTGAATAACTATTACTTATTCAAATAACCTTTTTTTTTTTTCTGAAAGGAAAATGCTTTTTTTAGGGTTGTTGTTGTTGTTTGTTGTTGATAGGGGAACCCTTAAAGGTTACATGTGGAACTCTACAACAGGAACTCTAAAAAAGGTTTTGCTTTTTAGAAAATGTTCTTTTGAGACACAGAACCAGTAACTGTCCAGAGAACACTTTAGCTAATCTTTATCCAACAGGGAAACCCTTTGCTGTATGGTTGTTGTTGTCGTTGTTGTTGGGGGGAACCCTTAAAGGCTGTAAGTAAAATCGTAAAACACCAGGGGTTCCCTTTTAGAATAGGTTCTTTAGAAAGCTTGAACCTTTTACTATCCAAACCAGTGTTTCTATAAGGTAAAACCTTTGTTGTTCAGAGAAACCCTTCTTTATAGGGTTGTTGTTGTTGTTGTTGTTGGGGGACCCCTTAAATGGTTTATGTAGAACCCTCCAACAATGGATTTTCCTTTTATAAAAGATTATTGCGAGAGATAGAAGCATTAATCACCCTGACAATCCTTTAGGAACTCTTTATAAAAGGTAAAACCTTTACTGTATGATTTTATCGTTGGGGGAATCTCTTAAATAGTCTATGTAGAAAATGACAAAAAAGGGTTTTGCTTTTCTTTAAATAGCTAGAGCCGTTAACTTTCCAAATAACGGTTTAGAAACACTTTTTTTTCTAAGCAGGAAACCATTTGTTGTAGAGATCTTGAAGAGTTTAACCAGTGACAATAACAACACTACCACAAAGGGTTTCCCTTTTAGAACACGTTCTTTAGAGAACTAGAGCCATGAATCACCAAAAGAACCCTTTAAAGATCTGGATAGTTAATGTCATGTGTAACTTTCATAAAGTCCCAGCAGATTTATAAACGTTTCAGTAACACTGATATTCTTTGTACTTGCGTGTGTATGTTAATAAATGCCGATTAGCCATAAATTACCCGGCACAGCTGATTTACATCTAGCCATACCCACAAAAGTCCATAAAAGGCAAAGCTCACAAAGCTGAAAATGACCATATACACATATACCCCCACTTCCTCCTTTTACACCGCGGCATTACTTTTGTCCTACTTGAAGATCTAACCTTATTTGTCACAATTTATGGATTTGTTTCGGAATTTGTCAAATAATTACTGAATGCTGCTTGACTGCTGTAGGGTTCTACATGGAATATTTAAAGAGTGGGAACCAGGGAAGCTCTAGGGCTCTCTATTTAACCCCCCCCCCCCCACCCACCCCCCCACACACACACTTACATTTTATAAAAGTGGTGAAACATTGTTGTTAAGTGTACGGCAGCATGGAATCACTGCCACATTCACTTAAAACTTAAAACAATAACGTTTCATCAGAGTAAATGAGGTTCCAGGTGGCAGACAGGGTCCCGCTTCAAACTCCAAGGCCATTCTAAACATTCTAATCATCTCGTCTTCAGCTAAAACATGTCACATGTGCATTTATGTACGGTATCTCACAAAAGAGAGCACACCCCTCACATTTTTGTAAATATTTGATGATATCTTTTCATGTGACGACACTGAAGAAATGACACTGTGCTACAATGTAAAGTAGTGAGTGGACAGCTTGTGTAACAGTGTACATTTACTGTCCCCTCAAAATAACTCAACACACAGACATTAACGTCTAAACCGCTGGCAACAAAAGTGAGTACACCCCTAAGTGAAAATGTCCAAATTGGGCCCAAAGTGTCAGTATTTTGTGTGAACACCATTATTTTCCAGCACTGACTTAACCCTCTTGGGCACGGAGTTCACCAGAGCTTCACAGGTTCCACTGGAGTCCTCTTCCACTCCTCCATGACCACATCATGGAGCTGGTGGATGTTAGAGACCTTGTGCTCCTCCACCTTCCGTTTGAGGATGCCCCACAGATGCTCGATAGGGTTTAGGTCTGGAGACATGCTTGGCCAGTCCATCACCTTCATGTGTGCATCACCTTCAGTCCATGAACTGTAGCTCACCAGTGCCGGCAGCACTCGTGCAGCCCCAGACCATGACACTCCCACCACCATGCTTGACTGTAGGCAAGACACACTTGTCTTTGTACTTCTCACCTGGTTGCCGCCACACACGCTTGACACCATCTGAACCAAATAAGTTTATCTTGGTCTCATCAGACCACAGGGCATGGTTCCAGTAATCCATGTCCTTAGTCTGCTTGTCTTCAGCAAACTGTTTGCGGGCTTTCTTGTGCATCATCTTTAGAAGAGGCTTCCTTCTGGGACGACAGCCATGCAGACCAATTTCATGCAGCGTGCGGCGTATGGTCTGAGCACTGACAGACTGACCCCCTACCCCTTCAACCTCTGCAACAATGCTGGCAGCACTCATACATCTATTTCCATGGCGAGGCCTGTTCTGAGTGGAACCTGTCCTGTTAAACCGCTGTATGGTCTTGGCCACCGTGCTGCAGCTCAGTGTCAGGGTCTTGGCAATCTTCTTATAGCCTAGGCCATCTTAACGTAGAGCAACAATTCTTTTTTTCAGAGAGTTCTTTGCCATAAGGTGGCATGTTGAACTTCCAGTGTCCAGTATGAGGGAGTGTGAGAGCGATGACACCAAATTTAACACACCTGCTCCCGATTCACACCTGAGACCATGTAACACTAACAGGTCACATGACACCGGGGAGGGAAAATGGCTAATTGGGCCCACTTTGTACATTTTCACTTAGGGGTGTACTCACTTTTGTTGCCAGCGGTTTAGACGTTAATGTCTGTGTGTTGAGTTATTTTGAGGGGACGGCGAATTTACACTGTTACACAAGCTGTACACTCACTACTTTCATTGTAGCACAGTGTCATTTCTTCAGTGTCGTCACATGAAAAGATATCATCAAATATTTACACAAATGTGAGGGGTGTACTCACTTTTGTGAGATACCGTATGTTTCCTTCATACAGACAAGACTTTAAGACATGCTAGCATGTAGCCTTTGTGTTTCTTCATACTGGTGTGAAGCCATGCTGGGTGTGGTGGCAACTGAGAAGTGTTTGTTATTCTTGTTTAATGATGGTGATACAGTAGCTTAGGGTGAACAGCCCACCTCTGGTGAGCAGGCAACATTTTCAGATTTAAAAAAAATGTATATTTAAAAAGAAATCCTTATTCAACATGGCTTATCCGACATCATTCATATTTATGATTATTTGTTATTCATGGGATATTTATCATTAAAGCCGGGTGCACACTGTACGATTATTAATAGTCCTTTGCGACTGTTGCTTGTCAGACTGCACGAACATGATCCCCGCTGTAAGCCGGGTCACACTGTAGGATCTCAGTCGTCATTAATGTCGGACTGTATGACAGTCAAGACGTGAAAAACTGACGTACGCAAGAAGACTCGTATGGAGTAGGTGAAGCCACACTACAGGACTGTTCCTGAAATCTTCTGACACTTCCAGAATTTAATCGGCTGCCAGGAAACATGTCAAACTAGCGCTCAAAGACAACAGATTTTGGCCTAGGATTATAGGAATCGTTTAGGATTCGCAAAATTTTTCTCAGACGAACAAATCGTGGCCAAAATTGCACAGTTTGAACCTGGCTTTAAATCCAGTCCCACTCATAGTCACATGACCTGCAGTTCTGCCTTGATATTTATTACATATTACATATATTTATTATAATAACAACCCTATTTACACTGCACAACTATTTACACACACAGCAGATCCCAGATCAGTTATTACAATAACAACCCTATATACACTGCACAACTATATACACACACAGCAGATCCCAGATCAGTTATTACAATAACAACCCTATATACACTGCACAACTATATACACACACAGCAGATCCCAGATCAGTTATTACAATAACAACCCTATATACACTGCACAACTATATACACACACAGCAGATCCCAGATCAGTTATTACAATAACAACCCTATATACACTGCACAACTATATATACACACACAGCAGATCCCAGATCAGTTTTTACAACAACCCAATATACACTGCACAACTATACACACACCGCAGATCCCAGATCAGTTATTACAACAACCCTATATACACTGCACAACTATATACACACACAGCAGATCCCAGATCAGTTATTACAATAACAACCCTATATACACTGCACAACTATATATACACACACAGCAGATCCCAGATCAGTTTTTACAACAACCCAATATACACTGCACAACTATACACACACCGCAGATCCCAGATCAGTTATTACAACAACCCTATATACACTGCACAACTATATACACACACAGCAGATCCCAGATCAGTTATTACAACAACAACCCTATATACACTGCACAACCATATACACTCACAGCAGATTCCAGATCAGTTATTACAATAATAACCTATATGCACTGCACAACTATATACACACACAGCAGATCCCAGATCTGTTATTACAATAACAACCCTATACACACTGCATGATTATACACACACAGTAGATCCCAGATCAGTTGTTATAATAGCAACCCTATATACACTGCAGAACTATACACACAGTAGACCCCGGATCTGTTATTACAATAATAACCCTATACACACTACACAACCATATACATACAGCAGATCCCAGATCAGTTGTTATAATAGCAACCCTATATACACTGCATGACTATACACAAAAATTACATCCCAGATCCGTTATTACAATAACAACCCTATATACACTGCACAAGTATATACACACACAGCAGATCCTAAATCAGTTATTACAGTAATAGCCCTATATACACTGTACAACTATATACACACAACAGATCCCTGATCGATTATTACAGTTACACACACACACTCATTCTTTAAACAGCTGCTTTTTACATGCCAACATACACAATACAACTATACCCCCCCCCCCCACACACAACACCTACTGTATATACACACAGCAGATTCTAGATCACACACTCTCTCTCTCTCTCTCTCTCTCACACACACACACGCACACACACACACACACACCCAATGCCTACCATGCATACACACTCATATACACAACAGATCCCAGATCAGATATTACAATAACACACACATGTCTGCATATGTGTGTGTGCATAAGTGTGTGTGTGTGTGTGTCTGTGTGGTATAATTATTAAAATCTCTCTCTCTCTGTCTGTCTATCTCTCTCTCTCTCTCACACACACACACACACACACACACACACACACACACACACACAGTATGTACAGTGGTTCCTAGATCAGATATTACAGTCACACACACACCTATATACAGACAGAATTTCATTCACACTGGTCTGACAAACTACCGTCCTATATATTATAATTTATTATTACTTATTATCTTTCTTTCTTTCAAAAACAACAACTACATCACAGCCAGTTGAGAAATCTGGGTGGAGAAATCTCCAGAACCCGACTCAGCCTACTAAGTCAACATCTTTTCCGATGAAAGAAAAGTTGGACTTTGAAACAGGTGCGTGAATAAGAAATCTCCCTCAGGTAGTGAGAAAACCTGATTACGGACGTGAACAGAGAGAACTCTTGTGAATACCGTTACACCGAGCGCTACACCTATCACACCCATCTATTACAGAAAAGACGGGCAGGTCTTACCTTTGACGTGATCCTGGACTCAGTCACTAAACAAGAGTCTCATAGATGAATGATTTCTTCGGAGATACAATGTTTTCTGCTTTTCTTCTGTTTTCGCTCACCTCGTGGTGAACACCCGCTCAGGCAGACGGGTGCGCGGAGCTTGAGGGCGGCTGCAGGGCTGACTCACTGTCAGTTTACTAACTTCCTGCTGTATGCGGAAGCTCAGGTCCAGACCTGCTCAGTGCATTCCACTGTGAGGGAAAGATCACACACACACACACACACACACACACACATCCTGCTCAGCTATGCACTAAAAGGACAGTCTGTAGGTCAACCTGGTAAAGTGTGTCATCCTTATGAATGTATAACAGTGTTTAATAATCACTTGGCGATATAATTATCATTACTTAAACACTTTGTATCATATGGGTATATTTATAACAGTTTAGTTGGACCCGAGGCTGAAATTCGACATGAACACTCATGGATCGTGTGTGTGGGTGTGTGAAGACGTGTACTGAAAATA
The DNA here is from genome assembly GCF_001660625.3 of Ictalurus punctatus. Classification (NCBI taxonomy): domain Eukaryota; kingdom Metazoa; phylum Chordata; class Actinopteri; order Siluriformes; family Ictaluridae; genus Ictalurus; species Ictalurus punctatus. Next base: position 34,758,779 of record NC_030416.2, read on the forward strand.
GAAATGTGAACACACAGGGGTGGAAAAAGTACGCAATAGAAATAGGAAGAATTGAGTCAAAGTTTTTTTTTTTTTTTTTTTTTTTTTAAAGAGTCTAAATGTAAAAAGTTAATTATCTCTTGGAGACGATTTGATCTGATCGGACGTTATCCATCATGGTCTCATAAAATTTGATTAGTAGTGATAGTGTGCTTCCATGAAGAAGCGCTAATTTGCATAAACATGAGTCTCTTAAGGCATTCATGTTATAACATGTCTAATATGGATTGTTCTTTTGGATTTTTTTTAATTTTTTTTTAGATTTTGCGTTTTATGTTTTAAAAAAAAATATTAAAAAATTTCAACGTTCTCCGTTTTCAGCGTATCGGAAGAGGGAAAATCAAGTCGAGACGAAAGCATTGGCCAATTTATTTATTTTTTTTAAAGGAGGCGGGGCTTACAAAGAGTGCCAGTCAATATCGAAGCATTCGAAACTCCTCTTTTGGCGTATTTTTTTGAAGTAATAACTCATACCAGCATGCTCTGATGTTGACGTGAGCGAATCCCAATCATTTTGAACGTGCGTGTGTAGTCCCGGTCATTTCTCATTATCACACTACTTGAGTGCATATTAATGTCAAAGTTTGAATTTTTCTACAGACTATGTAAAACATTTTCATGGACTCAGTGTATGCGGTTTGTCAGTTTTTTTTTAACCAAATAAGCCACTTAGTGCAGGAAGACATCAGTGCACATGATTTAAAAACGTAATAATTGTGTCCGGCGCACAGGGTGGCTTAGTCGCTAGCACGCGCCATGATTCCCGCCACTGCCCTGTGTGTGTTCTCCCCGTGCTGCGGGGGTTTCCTCCGGGTACTCCGGTTTCCTCCCCCAGTCCAAACACATGCATGGTAGTCTGATTGGCGTGTCTAAAGTGTCCGTAGTGTATGAATGTGTGTGTGAGTGTGTATGTGATTGTGCCCTGTGATGGATTGGCACCCTGTCCAGGGTGTACCCCGCCTTGTGCCCCATGCTCCCTGGGATAGACTCCATGTTCCCCGTGACCCTGAAAAGGATAAGCGCTATAGAAGATGGATGGATAGATGGAACTTCCTGTAATACAATCTCAGTGATATTGTTTTGTTTGTTATTTCAACATTCCTCATTCTGATGCTAATTCTCCGGCAGTGTTTTTTTTTTTTTTTTTCCCGTATAATTTTCAATGCATTTGTATCAGAATGACAAACCTTGCATCTGATCTCTTTGATTTGACATTACCACCCTCACAATAAGGTCCAATAAGCTTGATGTTTACTTGTTTTCAGAGATAAAAAAAAAAAAGGAGTTACAAGGAATTCTTGATTAAAGCAGGTTGCTCAGATTATAGACATGTCTGACGGGCCAAAGGAAAAAAAAAAAAATTCCCTTTTGTGTATTTTTAATTGTGCATCAACAATACGGAAGCGTCCGTAAGATGGTCTGAATAAAATATGTTCGTGGTCATTATTGATATGGTAGCGTGAGTTACAGGGGTATAAAGAGAAGAGCAGGGCCACTGGAAGGGAAATCCATGTCTATCTCCACGTAATATTCATTACTGTGCAAATGAGTCACTACTCTGTAGAGGATTCGCTTCAGATCTGGTGTTTTAGCCGAAACGGTTTTTCGATCTGCGTCTTCATAGAGCGCATGGAATTAAGAGACGGTGTCATCCTGTTTGAAATCTATTTTCCAGGCTGACCTGTGAACTCCCTGTCGGAATGAGTGTGAGCAAACTGGGAAAACACCGACATGATTCATCTCATCTCAGAAGCATCACACGGCTCGTGATCTGTACTACAGTCAGAGTAATGTGAATGGACTGCTCATGGTTAGATGGTTAAAGAACAACACCACACTTACAAAAATATGTCTATCGGTAGTATGAAGCTGAAAGGGCTGAAAGTTTTAAAAGCTTGAGCGTGGTCTCATTTGCATGATGCTAGCCTTCTTCGTTATTCTTACGAATAGTCGGAGATTTAGCATGTTTTTGGACGCGAGTGGAAACTGGAGAACCTGGATGAAACCCACACGGACGTACAGTGAAAAAAAAAAAAAAAGGCGTTTTAATGAATTTAAATTTTTTAATGTCAAGTAATTGCACAAATTTACTCCATTGTTGTTGTTGTTTTTTTTTTTAAAGTTATATTAGCTTAATTATATCACGTAGACTTTACTTCACGTGAGTAGTTCCAGCTCCATCTAATCATGTCCCATCTGCGTGAATAAATTGCGAACCGTGACGAGTAAAGTTAACTTAATCTAGATGCGTTACACCAGAAAAATAATCAGCAAAATTTCCTATTAAAAATGTGAATTATTGGCATTTGCTTTTACTTTTTAAGGTAATTTAAGGTAAAATCTATTTGATTTAAATGGTTACATTTTACACAGAGTAAACAATCAAGAAAAACTTTGTTCTATTATGTACATTTTATTTATTTCAAGCAAGAGACCTTGATTTTTGCTATTATCATTATTTAACCGATCGAGAAGGACATTTTCACTGAAATACTTTCCAAAACACGGTAGCCCTAGATCTTCAAACCAACACGAGCAAGAAATGCAGAAAACAGCCCTTCTACGACACTCGAATTTTAAATCATTTGAAAGTTCTCAGATCATATGCAAATCCAGTTCATAAGCCACGCCCCCAGAGCAGGATCAATATGCCGAGGTGGAGAAAACGTCCGCTCTCATGGCAAACGACATCATGCGTGCGCAGTCGAAACCTCGAGCATCTCAGGCTTTATTATATAGGATCGACTTGAATTATTTGAAACATTTTAAAAACGTTTTTAAATCGCTTATTATTTCCTTGACCCAAAATCATATTTAAATTGAATAGCCGAGCAAAATTTCATCATGTGCACTATACTAAAGGTCAAATTAAATTTTTTCAGTGTGGGAAGAACATGCAAAACTCCACAGAACGAACAAACAAACAAAGCAAGTTCAGGATCAAACCGGGGACCCGAGAGGCAGCACTGCTACCAACTACACCACTGTGACACATTAACGGTGTCTTTGGTTTGTTCTTTTGGGGAAAATCTTAAACGTTCAATGTAGAACCTTATAACAGTGGGTTCTAGAAAGAGCCATTTCAGACATCAATCTAAATTAAAACCCTTAAGAAAGCATTTTGGTGCTAAATTAATTTAATAAAGATGTCATATAAATGTGTTCGCTTAATCACACATGTCTGTCGCGGCACTTCACGGTAGCAGGATCGTTGGCTCGCTAGTGTGTTTTTAAAAAAATCATTAAACACTTAAAAGTCATTAGACTCAAACGAACCATATATAGAGCGTCAAATTAAGTAAAAAATTGCTAATGTAAGTAATCATGTGAGATCTACAACCACGATAACAGGCTGCTTATATTTCTAGACGAAACTGGCTGAGAGAAACGTTCTTCTGTTCCAGTGCACTGGAAGGATTTAGGGATGGAGACAGATCTTAAAAATGGCCGACTCCCTGATCAGTGCCCTGACTACTGAACTAAGGAGCTGATTGAGACGAACCCTTAGTTTAAGAATACTGGACGATTGGCTAAGCCTAAAAGACCATGTTGTGTATTCTAGCCTCTTAAAGTCCTGTAAAATTAGCCTAAAATGCCTATGCAAGGCATACTCAAAGTAAAATTAACGCTGTTCTTGAACTATTTAGAGTACATGCACGGTCTCTTTTGAAAGGTGACACACTGAAGTTCTGAAGTCAGAAACACTGAAGTTAGAAACACTGTAATAGGAGGGTTTTTTTCCGCCTGTTTTTATTATTATTATTATTATTTGCATTCAGATGCCTGCATATGATTACAGCTGGGAGATATTAACTGGAAAACACAATTGTACCACAGCATGAAGCCTTTTCCAGTCCAAGTTCAAATTTGATCCATCCATCCATCCTTCTTCTACCACTTACTCCTTTTCAGGGTCACGGGGAACCTGGAGCCTATCCCAGGCAGCATCGGGCACAAGGCGGGGTACACCCTGGACAGGGTGCCAATCCATCGCAAGGCACAATCGCATACACACTCAAACACCCATTCATACACTACGGACACTTTAGACACGCCAATCTGCCTACCATGCATGTCTTTGGATTGGGGAAGGAAACTGGAGTACCCGGAGGAAACCCCCCGCAGCACGGGGAGAACATGCAAACTCGAACGCCGGACCCTGGAGGTGTGAGGCAAACGTGCTAACCACTTAGCCACTGTGCGGCCAGTTCAAATTTGATAACAATACCAAAGAAAATTAATATTTTAAACATGTTTTTCTAAGGGAACGTCCATGCGTTTTACCAAAATCACCTTTTGGAAAAGTGAAACTAAGAGCTATCATATCACATATCCAGCAAGCTACAAAATGCATATTTATATTTATATTCATAATTGAAACCTTTGTGTACTTTTAAAACAAAGTGTTGAAACTCACCCCTATATTTTACAGAATTTCATTGGCTATACGATGCGCCAGTCATCCACACAATCGGTTGCAATAGGCTCGAGCTTTTCACGAAGGAAAGGGCGAAGGCACTTCTCTTCAGCACGGACTCTCATTGGCTAGTGAAGGCTATGGAAAGGACATGGAAGCTCCTATTGGTCCAAATGAGGTGTCAATCGAAAGGTCAGAGTCAAGTGGCCATTTTGAAGTCAAGCAAGGAATATTCACAAGCGAACCGAAGTTATAACGGAGAATGTGTGAAAGAGTAGGCAAATCTGCTAGTGACTTGATACCTCAGTGGTTAAGACATTGGACTACTGATGAGAAGGTGGAGGGTTCAAATCCCAGTGCTTCCACTAGTGGGCCCTTAAGCAAGGCCATTAACCCTCAACTGCTCAGTTGTATAAACACAAACTGCTCTGCGTACAGGTGTCTGTGAAATACTGTAAATTTGAAATGATGCAGCAACAGTCCATGGGTATTAATTGTTTAATAGTGTGTTTTGGACCAAACATTTTTAATTGAATCTGGGATCTTTTGGTCCTTGCCAGTGTAACCAGACTGTTTTTGTTGGAATGTTATGGATCAGTGGACTACTATGAGGCTTCATAGGTGAGTTTCCTCAGTTTTGTAAATGTTTGTTTGTATGCTGGTGGTCTGACAGAGACATTGATTGTAGCTGCAGTTGTGATTGTAACTTGAAACCTCTCACAGCAGCTGTGTACGTAGCATAGTTTTGCACTTAACAACGCAATGGCCGGAGGGATTTGAACAGGCTAGCTTTCATGGCCTCCATACATTTTTGGGTAGTCTACAAGAACCTTTCAGGACTTAACCATTGTGAGGAGCAAAGAATGTGTGCTTTTCTCTCTTTTATATGGTTGCTTTAGTAGAAATCTTAAACAGTTATCAACCCAAAGAACCCTTGAGGAACCATTTTTTAAAGAGTGTGGAGTCTGAAGAAAATATGTTGTTTTATTGATGTTCCTGGTACTACAAAAACATGAAGTGAGATCCATCTTCACCTTAACTAAACGTGGATGAAATGTGTTTTCCTGGAGAACGCAAACTTGCACTTTCATTACAGAAACAGAGGCCTAATGACTAAGAGAATCAGGATATGAGGACATCTGAAATGACATTTTCTGGTAGCTTTCCAGTGGAGCGCAGAACCGTTTGTTTGTAGAGCCCACACACATGAAAGAGAAGGAGTTTGGAAGACGACGAACGATGAAGATGAAGTCATTACGTCATTTCTGGGCAAAGAAAACGCTGACCTACTCGAGAATCACATGCAGTTTACCACGATTCTGGTTTCTGAGTTTAGCAAGATGCTACGTGACCCCGTTTTCAAAATCAGGATAATAAGCATGAAATATGTCCTGTGGAGGTTGTGAACTGGCTTTGCTTTGGAGGATGTCAGGTATTCCTTATTTCTATTCGAAGCAGAATGAGAGAAACAGGATAAAGAAGTGTGAAGGAAACAATGACCTGGAGGAATTCTGAAGCTGTGGTGAAGACTGGAGTAAGCAAGCCAAGAGATCTGGACATCTTCATATAGTGACTGCAACACACACACACTGATCTAGGTTAGTCACAGAGCATGCACTTAGGAACAGTATGGTATTCGGGTGAGTCTATGACTGGGATTTATATATATAAAAAAATTCAAATATTTTTATAATATTAAAATAGCTGCATCTTAAAGACTCTTTTAAATTTAAGCTCTCTGTACTCATCTTTTAGTGTTATAGACACCCATATAAAAGCATATCTAGAAAAGAAAAAATAAACCAAAATAGTCATGATTACAGTATAAAGATATTTTCATTTTAAAGTCAGTCACCTCCAGGACAACAACATGGAAAAAATATACATTCTGACGTATCATTCTGTACTAGTTTTTTGTCTTCATCCAGTTAAACGCTCTCTAGAATAGGATATATGTCTGTCCCACGCCCGCGGACCGTCGACATGGTTCATCGACGTATGCTTGGCTGTGTGTTGTTGGGTTATTTATTAATTTTTTTAAAGCATAGAATTGCCAAATACACAAAATGTGGTTAACTAGCATCCATGCTAACAGCATGAGGACATTAGGGACGTTGTACTTACTTCAAGTGATGTTTTTTTTAATGTATAATTTTTCAGTCTATAAATCTGGGTAACAGTGTTGTGCTTTCATCATCATCATCATCATCAGTTAATATCACAGCATCACTGAAAATAAAGACAAAAAAAGAAAGAAAGACTTTTCTTCTTCACGTGATAATAAGGAAATTCAGATGATGCAACTTCCTGTTTAACATGTGAATATTGCAAATATATCACAGGGGTGAATGTGTTTAGGGAACAGGGTTGTGGGATTTAAAATTTTCATTTTTCACAACCTATATTGAATGACTCATAGTTTTTTAGAGATGTTAAATAGATTTAAACATTAGCCAGTCCCTTCAGGATTTTGCGATTAACACAATATCAAGCAAACTCTGCAGTATTCGGAGGGGCTTGCAAATTTTTTAAAATTACAGCAGATTTTCTGCCGATTCAGGCCACGACACGTCATGTGACATCATAATGACGTGCGTTCAGCCGGAGCCCTCTTCGATTCACGTGCGTCGAACATGAGTACAGTTAAAAGGTCTCATTTATGAACAAACGTCACCGCGGAAGAGCGCGCAGAACACTTCTGAGCCGTTTCGATTTCACCGATTCGGGTAGTTTTCCGTGAAAAAAGCAGCGTTTTGAAAAAAAAAAAAAAAAGAGACTTTTTGGCCGCCACAATCACAAACAAAAGAAACTCTTCGGCATCCTGTACGGACTGATGACCGCTAAAATATTAAACTGTATGAAGTGTTGTTAAACATACAACGATTATGAGCGTAGTTATAGCAGGACACTCCGAACATGGAATCGCCCATCACGCCGTCTGATATCAAATGAATTGAGCAACAGGACTACATATTCGACCCTGGGCCAATTCATCAGCTGTCAGGATAAAACTTCCGCACTGTTCATTTCCTTCATCTGAAGTGAACGTGGCATATTTACATCCTCCTTCACATACGCGTTCAATCAAACACTCTTGTGTGAACAAACGGAGGCTCTGAATTGATCAGCGTCTATAATGTGATTTCCATGAGCATGTGTTTAAAGGGTGATGACAGCTGATACTATACTGTGTACAAACTCGTGAGTCAAAATAACGTCCACTTATGCCTTTGGGCCTTTTCTTTCACCGTTTCTTGTAGGTTTTAATGAAACATCTCCTTACAGAAAACGTCACATCAATGATTATACATATTCCTTTGATAAATAACACCGGCTATTTTTTATTTTTATTTTATGAGCTCTGGAGCAGACTAGGCTTACTTCATCGCTTAAGTGACCCAAGACAGGCATATGGTGAGGTGTGCGAGACACGCTGAGGCCTGAGTGGAGGCTAGGCCTATCTTTTAAAACCATTAGTGTTACTTTATCCTGCGTGATGTATCCAGAGGTCCACACCTCACGACAGCTCAGTGACTGCAACAGCAATAACACCATCGTTCAGCCTAATCAGAGTCTCGGTGAGTATGAGGGAGACACGGTGATTTATAGCCGTGTTAGTGAGTGTGAATGGACTACTGATTATCCCAGAATGCAACAGCACCCTCTGCTGAAAACAATCAATGTTTAAAAAATAAAAACCACTCTGGAGGTGAAGAAGAAAGCGTTTCGAATTCTTGTGTTAAACCACACTGAGCTCAAGTAGAAAATGTTTTAAAAAATGTACTCAATAAATAAATAAACAAGCAAATAAATAATAATACAATAAGTTATTTGTTCATTATGTCAGTTGAACCAAACTGAGCTCATAAAAAGGTTATTTTTTAAATAATAATAATAATAATAATAATAATACAACAGCAAACTATTATTTTTTTTCATTAGGTCAGGTTTGAAATAAACTAATATATTATAATAATTAAATTATTATGTAAATAAAACCACACTGAATATGCAGACAATGTGTCACTGACTCCTGTTCGTAACGTCATGTTCCGAACACCTGCCTGAGTGTATAAAAATTAGCTTGAAAAATACAATTAAAATGATATAACGCACACACACACACACACAAACACACACACACACACACACAAAAATGAAATGAAATGAAATGCATAAAATAAAATGAATGATTGAAATCAATACGTAAATAAAACCACACTGTATATGAAGACAAACTTGTATTTTTCTGCCATTAGATCAGGTTGAAAATAAAACAAAAATAAGTCAAAAAATAAAATACAAAATAATCATGTAAATAAATCCACAAAGGCTACGCAGTCGAAAGTGTTCCTAGTTCCTGTGTTAAACCTGCTGGAGCTTCTATTTTGATAGAACAGTCACCAAACAAATTAAAAACAATGAAATCAATATATAAAAGTTAAAATCACACTGTGCATGAAGATAAAAGTCCTTTTGGCCATTAAATGAGGTTCAAAACGAAATGGAACCATATTCAATGAAATAAAATGAAAGTGAATCATTCTTATTGCAGCTCTGTGCAGTGATGAAAAAAACACATGTGCTGTATAGTTTTTACAGAATATCTCATTGCTGTACATTAATATAAAAATATATTTTAAAAGGTCAATTAAGACACAGGTACAGTAGAATAAGGGGTTAAGTATCTATAAGTTAAAGATAGACATTTTAATTGACTTTAATGGATCATTATGAAAGGTTTAACCTGAGAAATGTTACGTATATTTTAAATCCCTTGCTGTACAAATACATAAGATATAAATAAAGCTCATCCAAATTCACTTAAGGATTATGTTGTTAGAGTACGTGCATCATTCAGAGCTTTTCAGCGTTTCAGTAAGTACGCTCATAAAGTCGTGACCTTGTGGGTAACCTCGAATAAAAACAGTCATTATCCCTGAGATTTGTGTCTCTGTCAGTCAACTCCGGACTCGAGCACGAAAGGGTTCCTGTTCCTCTGAACTCTGACAAATAAACCTTGACCTGTTCAGCCTGGGCTCGCTGAGGGTGACAGCTCCGGGGGAAAGACAGCAGCTGTCCAAACACCTACACCAACACCAGAGAGACACAAGAGCCTGGAGCAGACGCTTTTCATTTCATCATATTAAATCATATTAAAAACAACAAGAAGATTTTTGCCTCAGTCTTCATCACTCAGTGGAATTTGTATCATTCTTAAAAATGAAATCAGGTTAAATAATACAATAAATAATCAAACAAAATGAATTTATTCATTTACAAAATCTTTTTTTTATAGTACTGTGCAAAAGTTTTAGCACATGCAAAGAAATGCTGTAGAGTAAAAATGCCTTAAAAAATAATTAAATTAAATGTTTCTACATTAAAAAAAAAAAAATACCATAAAGAGTAGTAAAGAGTAGTAAATGAAACAATGTTAATATTTGGTGTGACAATATATATATATATATATATATATTTCTCTGTAACATTTCATTTTGTGCTGGAAAACTAATGTTTGGAAGTAAAATGTTTTTTTTTTTTGTACTGACTCGATAATGTAGAAGTCATCAAATAAAAATCTAAAACAAAGTTTGTACTCAAAAAATAGGGTGGCTAAAACTTTTGCACAGCACTGTATTTAAATTTTTTTTTTTTAAATAATAATAATAATAATAATAATACACACTTAGTTGTGATTCAGGTCACATTTCCGTTCGTAAAGACCTTAATCCAAGTCACATTTTATTCATATTACACATTTCGAGACAACAAGTGTCAGCCGAAGTGCTGTACAATAACTTAATAAAACAATTTAAAGACAGGTGAAAAGACAGGATAAAACATCATGTCTGTAAATAATAATAATAATAATAATAATAATAATAATAATAATAATAAAGTATTTCATATGGCCCGTTGCGTTTCTTGACTTTCATATTGCAATACATTAACAATAACATCAATAAATAATAACAAGAAAAAAGAAAGAAAGACATTTAAGACTGTTACGTGTAAGCCCTGTCTCACTAAAACACACTAGCTTGTGTTTTACAATCTGTGTCTAAAAGCAGGAAGTCTCGGTCCTTTATGCCTAAATTAGAGGATAAATAGGACCTGAATGGGGGGACTTAAAGGAGGGGTGGATGTTTGGCACAAATCCCGGACCAAATGTCTCTTATTTTCTCCGTCTGGATTTTGCGCCCCAGTATGAGAGCCTCCTGTCTGTAACCCAATCCGCTCTGATGCTCTAATGCACTGTGTGTTAAAGTGGCTTAGAGAGAAAGGAAAAGAAACGAGAAGTGCTGAAAAGAAAACATAAAAAGCAACATGAAAAGAATTGAAGCGCACGAGCGGAGGAGGAGGAGGAGGAGATGGAGGAAAGTGGAGGGAGGGGGAAGTGAGGGGTTAAATCCAGCCTGAGGAAACCTGATGCTGATGAACAGAGAGAGAGAGAGAGAGAGAGAGAGGGAGAGTGGGTTTGGGGTAGAGGGACAGACAGAGAGATACAGCACCACTGGAGAGATGATGAGAGCACGCTGACATTACGAACACCGAGCTGAAGATCAGACAGCAGGTAAACACTACCACATGACATGCTCAACACTAAATACCCTCCTACTGGCGATAAAACTACCCTAACTGGGGTGTTAAATGGTGTCTATTAAATCCTCTATATAGTGCATGGCATGTCAAATAGAGAGCCATTACCCAGAGTAAGACAAAGAATTTAGGACAGGAGGGTTTTTTCCCCCTCCAAATGTAACATCACGACTAAGAATAACACTAAACTCTTTAAGCATTTGTTTATGGTGTTTATCTACTGATAGAAGAGTGTTAATGACTGTTCATGTGAAAGCTGACTCTAATTCGCTTAGCTCTTCCCGTGTTTACACCCAAAGCCCGGTGTTAACTCTTACAGTGTTCCACGAATACCTATAGTGCTGTGTTAATCCTTACCGTGTTGAACGAACACCTAAAAACACCTGATGGACACAAGTGTTGCGTTGCATCAGTCTTAAAGCGCTAACATGAAGCACGAAGTGTTAACTCGTGCAGTCTCGGATAACTCCGAGTCACGGACGCAACATGCCATGTGTGTAAACTTTACACGCATCGCATTAATACCTACTGTAATGAGCACCTAGAGAACTGGGTTCACTCTTATGTATTTGTTTACGATGTTTAATTACTGATAAAAGAGTGTTAATGAATGTTAACGTGAACGCTGAAACTAATTCGGTCGACTCACAGAGTTAAGCCTTATAGGGTTTATACCGAAAACTCTGCGTTAATCCTTACAAACTTACAGAAATACCTAAGGTGAGGTTTTAAGTCGTACAGCGTGGAATTAACGCCTGATGAATACCATATACCGCGTGTAAACTTGAACTGTGTTACCTTAACACGTGAAGTGTCGTGTTAATGCTTATAGCTCTGAATTAACACCAAACGTGTCTTGTTAACGCTTGCAGTTCTGGATGAACACCTAAAGGGTCGTGTTAATGCTTATAGCTCCGAATTAACGCTAAACGTGTTGCATTAATGTAATTGTTTATGGTGTTTATTTTGAAGGAAGAGTGTTCGTAAATGTTGACCTAATTCAGATAACTCAGGTACTTAACTCTTACAGTGTTTCCACCTAAACGCTTACAGAGTTAAAGTAATACCTGAGGTGATATATGTTAAGTCTTACAGTGTTGAATTAACACCGATAACATTGAATAATTAAGAATGGAGAATACCACGTACCAAGTGTGGAAACTTTAACTGCGTTACATTAACACCCAACGTTCTGTTAACGCTTAAGGCAAATTGTTTTGTTAATGCTTATAGGGTTGAATAATACCTAAAGTTCTGTGTTAATTCTTACAAAGATAATTAATACCAGTGTTTTAAGTGCAGTGTTGGATCTTACGGTCTAGTAGTGAATGTAACACTGTATGAGTGAGAGTAGCATTGTAACAGTGAATGTCACACTGTAGTAGTTACAGTAACACTACTAGTGAATGTGACGCTGTATGAGTTAGAGTAACACTACTAGTGAATGTGACACTGTAGTAGTTACAGTAACACTACTAGTGAATGTGACGCTGTATGAGTTAGAGTAACACTACTAGTGAATGTAACACTGTATGAGTTAGAGTAACACTACTAGTGAATGTGACACTGTATGAGTTAGAGTAACACTACTAGTGAATGTGACACTGTATGAGTTAGAGTAACACTACTAGTGAATGTGACACTGTATGAGTTAGAGTAACACTACTAGTGAATGTGACACTGTATGAGTTAGAGTAACACTACTAGTGAATGTGACACTGTATGAGTTAGAGTAACACTACTAGTGAATGTGACACTGTATGAGTTAGAGTAACACTACTAGTGAATGTAACACTGTATGAGTTAGAGTAACACTACTAGTGAATGTAACACTGTAGTAGTTACAGTAACACTACTAGTGAATGTGACGCTGTATGAGTTAGAGTAACACTACTAGTGAATGTGACGCTGTATGAGTTACAGTAACACTACTAGTGAATGTGACGCTGTATGAGTTACAGTAACACTACTAGTGAATGTAACACTGTATGAGTTAGAGTAACACTACTAGTGAATGTGACGCTGTATGAGTTAGAGTAACACTACTAGTGAATGTCACACTGTAGTAGTTACAGTAACACTACTAGTGAATGTGACACTGTATGAGTTAGAGTAACACTACTAGTGAATGTGACACTGTATGAGTTAGAGTAACACTACTAGTGAATGTAACACTGTATGAGTTACAGTAACACTACTAGTGAATGTAACACTGTACGAGTTAGAGTAACACTACTAGTGAATGTAACGCTGTATGAGTTAGAGTAACACTACTAGTGAATGTGACGCTGTACGAGTTACAGTAACACTACTAGTGAATGTGACGCTGTATGAGTTACAGTAACACTACTAGTGAATGTGACGCTGTATGAGTTACAGTAACACTACTAGTGAATGTGACGCTGTATGAGTTACAGTAACACTACTAGTGAATGTGACGCTGTATGAGTTACAGTAACACTACTAGTGAATGTGACGCTGTATGAGTTACAGTAACACTACTAGTGAATGTGACGCTGTATGAGTTACAGTAACACTACTAGTGAATGTGACGCTGTATGAGTTAGAGTAACACTACTAGTGAATGTAACACTGTAGTAGTTACAGTAACACTACTAGTGAATGTAACACTGTAGTAGTTACAGTAACACTACTAGTGAATGTGACGCTGTATGAGTTAGAGTAACACTACTAGTGAATGTAACACTGTAGTAGTTACAGTAACACTACTAGTGGATGTGACGCTGTATGAGTTAGAGTAACACTAGTAGTTAATGTAACACTGTATGAGTTAGAGTAACACTACTAGTGGATGTGACGCTGTATGACTTAGAGTAACACTAGTAGTTAATGTAACGCTGTATGAGTTAGAGTAACACTACTAGTGAATGTGACACTGTAGTAGTTACAGTAACACTACTAGTGAATGTAACACTGTAGCAGTTACAGTAACACTACTAGTGAATGTGACGCTGTATGAGTTAGAGTAACACTACTAGTGAATGTGACGCTGTATGAGTTAGAGTAACACTACTAGTGAATGTGACGCTGTATGAGTTACAGTAACACTACTAGTGAATGTAACACTGTAGTAGTTACAGTAACACTACTAGTGAATGTAACACTGTAGTAGTTACAGTAACACTACTAGTGAATGTAACGCTGTATGAGTTAGAGTAACACTACTAGTGAATGTAACACTGTAGTAGTTACAGTAACACTACTAGTGAATGTGATGCTGTATGAGTTAGAGTAACACTACTAGTGAATGTAACACTGTAGTAGTTACAGTAACACTACTAGTGGATGTGACGCTGTATGAGTTAGAGTAACACTACTAGTGAATGTAACACTGTAGTAGTTACAGTAACACTACTAGTGAATGTAACACTGTAGTAGTTACAGTAACACTACTAGTGAATGTAACACTGTAGTAGTTACAGTAACACTACTAGTGAATGTAACACTGTAGTAGTTACAGTAACACTACTAGTGAATGTGACGCTGTATGAGTTAGAGTAACACTACTAGTGAATGTAACACTGTAGTAGTTACAGTAACACTACTAGTGTATGTGACGCTGTATGAGTTAGAGTAACACTAACAGTGAATGTAACACTGTGGTAGTTAATGTAACACTGTAGTAGTTAATGTAACGCTGTATGAGTTAGAGTAACACTGTAGTTGTTAATGTAATGCTGTATGAGTTAGAGTAACACTGTAGTTGTTAATGTAATGCTGTATGAGTTAGAGTAACACTAACAGTGAATGTAACACTGTGGTAGTTAATGTAACACTGTAGTAGTTAATGTAACGCTGTATGAGTTAGAGTAACACTGTAGTAGTTAATGTAATGCTGTATGAGTTAGAGTAACACTAACAGTGAATGTAACCCTGTGGTAGTTAATGTAACACTGTAGTAGTTAATGTAATGCTGTATGAGTTAGAGTAACACTAACAGTGAATGTAACCCTGTGGTAGTTAATGTAACACTGTAGTAGTTAATGTAACGCTGTATGAGTTAGAGGAACACTGTAGTACTAAATGTAACACTATAGTAGTAAATGTAACACTCTAGTAGTTAATGTAACATTGTAGTAGTTAATGTAACACTGTAGTAGTAAATGTAATGCTGTATGAGTTAGAGTAACACTAACAGTGAATGTAACACTGTATGAGTTAGAGGAGCACTGTGGTTGTTAATGTAATGCTGTATGAGTTAGAGTAACACTGTAGTAGTAAATGTAATGCTGTATGAGTTAGAGTAACACTAACAGTGAATGTAACACTGTATGAGTTAGAGGAGCACTGTAGTTGTTAATGTAATGCTGTATGAGTTAGAGTAACACTAACAGTGAATGTAACACTGTATGAGTTAGAGGAGCACTGTAGTTGTTAATGTAATTCTGTATGAGTTAGAGTAACACTGTAGTAGTAAATGTAATGCTGTATGAGTTAGAGTAACACTAACAGTGAATGTAACGCTGTAGGAGATAATATAACTATGAGTTAGAGTAACACTGTAGTAGTAAATGTAACACTATAGTAGTAAATGTAACACTGGTTGTTAATGTAATGCTGTATGAGTTAGAGTAACACTAACAGTGAATGTAACACTGTGGTAGTTAATGGAACACTGTATGAGTTAGAGGAACACTGTAGTAGTAAATGTAACACTGTAGTAGTTAATGTAACACTGTAGTAGTAAGTGTAATGCTGTATGAGTTAGAGTAACACTAACAGTGAATGTAACACTGTGGTAGGTAATGTAACGCTGTATGACTTAGAGTAACACTGTAGTAGTAAATGTAACACTGTAGTAGTAAATGTAATGCTGTATGAGTTAGAGTAACACTGTAGTAGTAAATGTAACACTGTAGTAGTAAATGTAATGCTGTATGAGTTAGAGTAACACTGACAGTGAATGTAACACTGTAGTAGTTAATGCAATGCTGTATGAGTTAGAGTAACACTGTAGTGGTTAATGTAACGCTGTATGAGTTAGAGTAACACTAACAGTGAATGTAACACTGTAGTAGTTAATGTAACACTGTAGGAGATAATATAACCATGAGTTAGGGTAACACTGTAGTAGTAAATGTAATGTTGTATGAGTTAGAGTAACACTGTAGTAGTTAATGTAACACTGTAGTAGTAAATGTAACGCTGTATGAGTTAGAGTAACACTAACAGTGAATGTAACACTGGCGTAGTATTGAAACACTGTAGTAGTATTGCAACACTGTATTTCTATCTGAATGAGTTTAATCAGTTGTGTGTTAATGTTTATTGCTTTCAGGTAGATGAATGAATACAAGATGACACCAGTGAGAATCATGCTGTTCCTGTGGGGTCTCCTGTGCATGTGTGTGTCAGTGGGGAGTGTGTCGGAGCTGTGTAAAGGTTCTCGCTGCTTGGAGTTGGGGGAGTCCAGACCATGTTCAGGGTCACAGTGTGGCTCGGGCAGACCAACACGTCAACACAACCCTTTATCACGCAGCAGATCTGCACCAACCCACCAACATGCAGTCTCACACCTTCCTTCAGCAGACATGCTGGAGTCACACACAGCTTCTCATTCTCACACTAGGGAAAGGATGCGGCTTGCCGAAGTCGCAGGTCACACGTGCTCTGGAGCGGATTGCATTACCACCAAAAGACCACCGCAGGCCATTAATGATACACGAGAGTGCAGGGGGCTGGAGTGCAGACTGCCTTTGAGGATCAGAACCAAGCCCAGAGTGAGGCCGTGCCCTCCAGACGGCTGCGGACCTGGCTCAGACGACGCTCCCGTGCACGTTCCGGACAGAGCTGCTCAGTTTCTGGGGGAATTTCCGGATATCGGATATCCTTCGTCGGAACTTGGAGGTGCACCGCTGGGAGTGCAGCTTACATGTGACATCAAACCAGGTGGAGTGAATCAGTGGATTCAGCTGTTCTGTCCATGTTTGGGTTTAATTTTCAACCTAATCTCCCCTCCACTCGAGCTAAGTTTATTAAGCACTGCACCTTTTTTTTCTCCCCTCCTCCCTGTGCACACTTTATTTAAATTATTTTCAATGCACAACTGGAACACGATTACTTTTGCGCATAGCCATACACATCTGTTCAGCTGCACTTGGAAGGCTTGTGGAACTGCAGCAGAGGGAAAATCTCTGGCAGTCGCCCGCCTAGAATATTTTTCTGCTTTGATGTCTTTCCACGCTAGTTTCCTAGCCTCAAATTGCAGCCTTGACAGGAAGAGAGAAGAATAGAAGTAAGGTTGAACATTTTTGAGAAAGTCCACAGATGAGAATGCCATCTCTTCACACACACACACACAGACACGCACAAAAATAAAACAGTGCAAGAGAAGAATTCATAAACTGCACCCACAAATTACTAGCAGTGCTCCTCTTTGGATGACTTGAGGTCAGAACTTACTTTGAGCTTTTACAGCTTGTCCATTTTTGGATTTTTCTGTCCATCAGTTAATGTTAAAGTGATAGACACCAGACTGAATTGCAGTGATGTGCCGTTTTGGAATAATCTATATAATAAATCATGCTAAAGTCGGCCAACATTCTGGACACTCATGCACATTGCTAACAGGAAAATCATGGCATGCATTAAAACATTCTGCAATTGAACGCGTTTCATTTACCATTAGCTAGAGTCTGACTTGCTGCCTAGCTGATCATGTTAGCTACTGGAAGCTAGTTTAATCTGGAAGCTAGTTTAATCTGGCATTAAGAACAACAACGACGACAACAAAAAAAACGAAACTAAAACTAATTAGCAATACTTACCTCAGTTTTTCAAACTGGAAAGAGTTCAAGCTTTCGGGGGGGGGGGGGGGGGGGGGGGGGGGGGAGTAAACAATTTATTTACTCCAGCATACTGGAACATTTTACTGAGGTAGGGCCAGGGCACTCATCCTCAAGTTCAACACTGCAGTCTGGTGGATTATCAAGCTGTTAATGCACACAGATAGCTATAGCGCTAACTACATTGTGTAGCATGAGTAGGTCACCAGAGATGAGGAATTGGCACACTAAACTTTATTGACACCAGATTTAAAAAGAGTGGATGCTAAACTGAACCCATTTGATTGATGTGTAACGTACATTCACTGGCGTGATGAGAGAAGACGATGCAGTTCAGTTCAGTTGTCTAAAATGGTCCCAACACGGCTTTACAGAAATATATAAATTCAGGATATGGATTTTAAACGTATGAATGTATACCTAGTGAGCAAGCCAGAGGTGACCGTGGCAGGGAAGAGACCTCTGTGGTTTGTCATAAGACGTTTGAAGGTCTAAATTAAACATGTACAGAGTATGTTTTGTTTTTCCCATTGAAATGTAATTCAGTAAGCGTACAAGTGTTCAACTGCAATAATAATCAAAGTAAAGTACAAATCTGCCTAAATAATACTTAAGTACAGTATAATTATTAATGAAATATAATTACTCAGGCTTTGTCTAACCCTGTTAGACTCACACTTTTGTTTACTTGTGGCTGACAAACCAAGGTTTGCAAATTCACAGGCCAGAAATCATAAATGTCATGGCTAAACTGTAAATATTGGCACCCCTGCTCAGGTTGCGATGATATCTGTGAATCGATTAGGGGTCGACAGGGACGTCACGGGAACAACGGAGTTGTCCCTTTTCATCTCTCCATCACATGAGAGAGCAGCATCAGTAATGCTGTGCGTCTTTCTTTGAAACGTTTGTCTACGCGTTAAAACGGGGATTGATCGGATACTGTATGTCATTGTGAGTCTAGTTTTATTTAGTCACAGTGGTGGAAATCACAAGCCAGCATTAGTGACATTAATAATAGAAAAAAAGACTGCCACATGCCATTAATGATAGCCAAGAGTACAGGGGATTGGACTGCAGGCTGTTCATAATGATCATTACATGCAGTACTGTGGTGATTTATTATTGCGTTCTTGTTGGGATGTTCTTTCGAAAAAAAAAAAAAAAAAAGGTTTAATTCAAATCTCAGTAACACAAAAACAAGCAGTCAGCGTATAAATTGTGTCAATTTTGACCTAATGTGTTTTGTTGATGGAAAGTGCGTGGATTAATATCACTATGATGCCAAAAAATATCACAGATATTATTTTACATGCTTATGTAACGAGCCTAATATTTGACTAGTTCATAAAAGAAATCGGAAGACCTGCAAAAAGTTTGAGAACCTCTGCTGTATGTAGTCCGTGCTGTGTCTCAAGAGAAAATGAGTATCTGTGGTGCCGTCTGCTCAGTGTACTCTGGTGTAAATGCCATCTGTGATGTTCTGTGATCTCTAATGTTTCCCTGGGAGGAAAATATTGAGTCTAGAATGTACCAACCCCGTGTCTGCTGTGCTGTTTACTTTTCCCAGGAGAGAACGAGGTTCCCTCGGAAGATGCCCTTGTCCTGCACCTGCAGCTCTCCAAAGGCCAGGAGAAGTTGGTGGAGGCACTGCGGGTGCAGCAGTTAGTGATCCGCGACCTACAGCAGCGTCTGGAAGAGCAGCAGGGAGCGCTTCTGGCCCAGCAGCGTGAGATCCTAGAGCAGCAGCGGCGCATGTACGAGCAGATGGACGTGGTGAAAGCGCAGTACGGCATGCTGTCCGAGACCGTCAAGCAGGTGTCCTTTCAGGGCCTGCAGGGGGAGCTGCAGAGTTATTTGGAAAGCCAGCTGGCCGGCGTGCAGAGCCAAGCTCGCAGCCACCTGCAGAAGTCGTATGCCGTGCATAAAACGGATGCCAAGATGATAGACGTGACCGGGGACACGGATCACGCTCTGCTCGGCTGTCGCAGCGCATGTGGTCCTGAAGAGTACTGCAATTTTCAATTGCAGCCACCGCAGTGCCAACAGTGCACCATGTGTCCACCTGGGTTCTTCCTGGTGTCTCAGTGTTCACCCAATGCTGACAGGATTTGCCAGGTATTTCACAGAAACTTAATCTAAAGTCTGTTTATGATCCATACGTACAACGCTATCAAACGAATATAGTATGCAAATGATATCATATTTAACAAACGTCCTCCTCCAGATCAGAAAGGGTTAATAAGCTAAAAACAAAAATTATGACCAACAAACATCCAACCAATCGTAAACAATGAGGCACCTACCTATATATGTATATAAACATATTTATTTTTAATACAGGACAGAGATGAATGCCTGGAAATCCCAACCGTGTGTGGAGAGAGAGTGAAATGCCTCAATACACCAGGTATACAAATCCATGTCTCGAATCTCAACACTAAAATGCTAATGAATGGAAATTACTCACTGAGCTCATGACCTCATTTAAATTGCACGAATTAGACGTGCAAAATAAATAAAAAATGAATAAATTTAAAAAAAAAACAACAAATTGCACAAAAATGATCTCTGCTGCATTATATAACATTTCCACTTGCAAATAATGGTTCTGATTTAAATTTCAAATTTATGCAAACGAGCACAGTCGCTATATTCGCGTTAGGGTATACCGCTGTGTAAAATGACTGACAACAAAACTGAGCAGGAAGGCATTTAAATTTAAATTGCTTCCGTAATACGGCTGTTGTTTTCAACTGTATGAGCCTGAGAGAGTAAACCAGAGATGACCCAGACAAGTAAAAGAAATTAAAAAAAAAAAAATATCCTGAGTCATGGGGCAATGTAACTTAGCCAATCCACCTACCAGCATGTTCTTGGAAGGTCGGAGGAAACTTAGATCATTTGGAAATGCTAGATTAGTAGCTTGGAAGTGTGATATTCCCATTATTATTTCATCATCACCTGCATCTACGGTTTATCACTGTGCCATTGTAAACAATTGACATACTATTAATATTAAATAAACTGATAAAACAGCAAATCGATTAAAAAAATATTTAACAGCACAATACACGTTCAAGATTGGTAACACTGGGTATTCAGCGGTGGTTTGATATCGTTTATCTTCGTTTCCTTAATAAATGACCATAAGCAGACACGTGGAAATGTTGCTGCTATGAGATATTACTCAGAAATATGTTAAAATAGCCTCCTTTCAATCCCAAACCTCCAACCCCCACCCCAGTAAAAACAGCAAATGAGCCCAATAACATATGTATCAGGAACGACTGACAGGTGTTTTGAACTCTCCGATATTAACTGAGACACCTTAAAAGCCCCACCCCCTCTGCCCGGCTCACGTTAGAAACTTTCGGACAGCGGCTCTCAACGTCTCGACTCCATTTTCCCACTTGAAAGACGCACTGATGCGGCGTCCTCGCTTTCTGTCAAGGTAAACCAGTAATGTTTTGAGTTCATTAATGTGAAATTAAATCGACTGTATCAGTGTACGGCTTTGACTTAACTAACATCAGACAAGGACATAGAGTAGGTAACATGGGTGAACTTTATTTCTTAGGGAGACCCTGAAATATGGTCCTTAAGGGCATGTTCAGTTTTTTAAAGAAAAAAGTCAAAAACAACAGTGAAAACATCAGCCTTGTGGAACCATTTCATGACCCCTCCTCCTTTCCGTGCTACCGTGCATTATTCCTCTTCGGAGTTGGCAGGTCTGCAATTAGAGACTTCAAGTGTGTCAGGATGCACCAAAATTTGCAAGTGGGCACTAAAAATATGCCTGAAATAACCATTGCTAACCATAGTTTGTTATTAGCCAAATGATCATCATTTGTGGTAAACCATTCCTTTAATATATACCCTATACTTGTGTGGACAGGTGGCTTCCGGTGCTTGGGCATGTCCGAACGAGAGATCTCTGCAGGCCTGTGTGGTCATGAGTACTTCTACAATCAGGAGCTACAGGAGTGCCAAGCATGTTCAGACTGCGATGGGGAGCCCATAGCCGTTCCGTGTAGCACCGTGAGTGATACAGTGTGTGGCGTGATCTCAGAAAACACATTCTCGCAGTCTTGGTCCGCCTCGGTCACTTTACCCCCAGCTCGAACAAAAAGCAGTGCCGTGTTCCCAGGTCTGCAGCTGAGCGTAATGGGAAAGGAGGGGAGTGACCTTCTGGTCAGCCGTGATGGTTCCATCAGCCTCAATCAGCACGGTCTGCTCTGGCTGGATCACAACTTTGCCTTGAAGCACAGTTGCCGCAACTTTCTGCAGGTTGGTGTGAGGCTTAGTGGTGGCAGTGAGGAGGAAGGTCGCGACCTCAGTGGTGTACGGGTGGAGCAGCCAGAGAGGAAGCACTTCCAGGGTGTGAGTGTGAGTGCAGCAGCTGAGGTGGAGCCCAACCAGACTCTGTGGCTGCTTCTCAAGAGCCCAAACCAGCACTGCAACCAGAGCAAAGAACTGCAGCTTTATGAGCTCGGATCTTCAGCGTTCAGCCTGCTGTGGCTGTCACATGACACCGGAGCCGTTTCAATGACTGCTCAGACATCTACGGCACCTCACTACCACGGTAACTATCGGCCATCCTTTCGTGTTGCTACTGTCTCTGACCCCTATGTAGTGGCACTGACTCATGATAACCGCGGAATTCGCTTCACTGAGCGAGGCGTTGTCAAGTTCGTCCTGCAGCAGGCACTTTATGCCATGGGCCACACGTGCGTCCGTGAAGGCTTCTCGCTAGTCGCCTACATTAATGGAAATGGGACCAACCAGGAAGTAATGCGCTCATTTAAATCCGGTGTCAACTATCGGGACACCTCCATCACCTTGTCTGCTACTACCATCGTAGACTCGGGTGACTGGCTAAACTTTGAGATTCTCACTCCGTCGCAGTGCAATGTCCGATACTTTGGAGACAGCTCTGGAATTAGCATGCTAAGTCTTCTCTGGATTCCAGGTGCCATTTCCTCATCGCTAATGGCCACCGTGTCCAGGACAGGCCTTCCATCGGGAGCTGTGAGGAACAAACCTTTGTTGTTTCAGCAGCTTGGTCCGGATGCCGAACACATCCGGCTTGCTGGCGCGGGACACCAACACCCACAGAGGAATTTTGTTTTCCAAGAAGCCGGGACAGCCAACGTGGCACTCACTGTAAAGCTGATCCACTCATGCAACGTGGTGAAGCTGGTGCTACATCAGCAGGGCCAGGACAGGACGACTTCGGGTCCTGTGGCGCAGCAGGTTGGGGGTCAGATGCCCGAGGGAAGCGAGTGGACCAGTGTTGGAGTCAGAGCGTCTTTCGAGGTCCAGAACGGCACAGCCATTTACATCACGCTGGACTGCATACGCGGACGCATCAATCAAATCACTCATGACGAAGGTGCCAACCTTTCCATCCTCTGGGTGGCTGCGTGACACCAGGATTTCACCGCGTCTCAATTCTTGCTCTTGTCAGAAACAGGTGCTTTCAGAAAATCATGGCCTTTGTTGTCGTATGCACAGAAAAACGAGGTACGCTATAGAATGAATTCCTTATCTGTGGTCGCAATTTAACACCATTTATAATGAAAAGAAATATAAATAGAACAATATAAAAAAAAAAAAAAAAAATGGTGCTTCAAGAAATGTGGTCTGGCCTAAACTGAACAAATGGTTGGCAGGGTTAATATTCAAAAATGTTGAAATATGATATCTATATAATGCAAAGGTGCTATTTAAATCGAGTTATATCCTTTGTTTATTTGTTGCTTTTTGTTTATTCCAGCGTTTGCTTGTTCTAATCAATTTCTGAACAAAAAGTACTGATTGCTTTCCAAGTACTTTGGCTGGTTGAGCGTGACCAATCTTTATTGAGGGAATGAACCTTTTGATTCTGCTTAATGTTGAGATGATTGTGTGTGTGTGTGTGTGTGTGTGTGTGTGTGTGTTGATCTATGTGTGTGTTGGGTTATGATGTTGCCATGCATATATAAAATGCCATACCGCAGTCCTATACCTTAAACATTGTACAGTAATGGTAATTCAAAGGATTTATCTATTTTAAAATCATTTTTTTCGGTCTTAATTATGCACATATATCTTACATTCTCACTTAAAGTTTTGAGTCGAAATTTACATTGGAATCCCTATAAAGTATATAGACAAACGTTTATATAAATCAAATACAAAGACTATGTGTATATAGGATAAGATGCATACATAGATATTTGTTGAGTCTTTCTACAGAAATTTATAGGGTAAGGAGAAAAATACAGTTGAGTGCAAAACTTTGCACCCCCCCATAACAACCCCCAGCTCCAGGGGTGTAAGCTGGACTGTTAATTATCCGGGGCTGGGTGGGGGGGTGGGGCTTGAAAATCTTTTTTATCTTGATTTTCTTACAAAAGACAGTGCGGAATTACCAGAATAACATAAAAAAGAAATAAGTGAAAAACATTGCAACAACAGAGAAGATCCAAACGTTGCTGAGAAGAATCGAAAGAAGAAGTGGCAGCTATGGAGGAAAAGTGAGGGCCTACAAGTCATAAGAGTAGTATACGGCGATTTGACGAGTTTTGAACTCGATACAGGTCTTTTTTTCATTATTAATATCGATTAACATACACTATTTAACCTTCTTTTGTTACTCGTAACATTGAAGATCTGTAAAACAGAACAGGCTCCGTAGTGTGTCGTGTGTTTAACATACACTGCAATTTATTTTGTGTGTGTGTGTGTGTGTGTGTGTGTGTTCCGCTCTTATAGTAATTACAGCGAACATGAAGTTTTAGTATCCCGGTAATTTCCTGACGTTTTATCGCAGTTGATATCACAATGATGAACGGTATTATCACAATATTGTTTTCAACGCGTACACGTTTATATGTAGCGATCGTACGTGGAGTGGAAATGTCTGTCCGTTCTGTTTTTTTTTTTTTTATCCATACTCGTGTGTATCTCTCATCCGGTGAAAAGCTTCGATGGGATGGCCTTTTCTTTGAGGACTACGAAATAAAGAAAGATCGGAAGATTTCACAGGTACACTGCCATCCTACAGTAACGGGACAAAACCCAGGAACGCTGCCTCCTTCTGGCGGAGACACGGATGGGCGTGAGGGTATTTTGAAGTGTCTATGTGAGCCACATCGTGCATGCTGAATCTCTCGATCTATTGTGTAACCAATGGCGAAAAGAAGAAAAAAAAAAAAAAGCAAATCATTTCAGATGCTTGTGCTTGGAACTGTTACTAATTTATTTATTCTGCAAAGAAGAAAAAAAAAATGATGATAATTAAAATCTGCAGAATGAAACGTGGTATTTTGTCAAGGCTGAATAAAAATGTGCTTCTATTTCGACGGAACTTTTAAACCGTTTTAGCACAAAGGTTGTCGGATGTCCCTCACGGTATGTTCAGGTGGATTCGATTTAAATTGCACTTGTTATGCACCATCTCACCCTCTAACGGTTTACAATTTCAGCCGCATTCTTGACTCGTCGCTCGGAAAGCGAAGGGCGTTCTATCGGATTTTCTTTGCACAGAGTCCAATAAAAGCATTCGACAGAGTCACGTCTTGGTTAACGATCAGCAGCTGTTCCCTGAACACACGTATCGAAGTTTGATTGTGGGAGAGGAGGTGAGTACACGCTTCCGCTTCCATTAACTTCTAGTTATTCTTTAACGTCACAGAACTGAAGCGGCGTTCTACTTTTACCGAGTCATCAAACCCCCCGAATGAAACACCAGACTACAGGATGTGGATATTTATGATGGAAACACTTCCTTTGAATCCGGTATTCATAACACATTATGAATGCCTCATATACGGTGCCCTCCATTAATATTGGCACCCTTGGTAAATATGAGCTGTGAAGGCTGTGAAAATTTGTCTTTATTGTTGAAACTTTCGATCTTTTATGCAAAAAAAAAAAAAAAAAAAAAAAACATTCACAGAAGTACCCCGCTCTCGTGGATATCTGCAAACACAACTGCGAACACGACACAGGTTTATTTATTTAAAAAAATAAAAAAACTTTAGCAAATAGAGGCGTGCAACGATTATCGGCTCCCTTTTAGTCAATATTTCGTGCGGAGTATTCTCGTGAATTTTTTTTTTAACAAAAGCTCAAAAGGTTCAACAATAAAGAGAATTTTCCACAGACTTCACGGCTCATATTTACCAATTCCATCTACCCATCTATCTATATCCAGGTATCTATCTATCCATCGATCCACCCATCTATCTATCCATCAAACTCTCCATCTATCCATATAGCCATCTATCCATCCATAAGCTTATGCAAACACTCATATGGTTTTCTTTTGATTTCATTTGATCGCGATTGGTCAGAAGGTGTTGATTCGTTTTCTACAACAAATCGCAGGTTTATATTAACGCGCTCGTACTACAGTAATACGTTATCCGCTCATTCACAGGGACGTCACATAACTCTCAACCTAATCTAAGTCCACCCATCCATCCATATTCTATACCGCTTTATCTTTTTCAGGGTCACGGGGGAACCTGGAGCCTATCCCAGGGAGAATCGGGCACGATGCGGGGTACACCCTGGACAGGGTGCCAATCCATCGCAGGGCACAATCACACACCCATTCATACACTACGGACACTTTAGACACGCCAATCAGCCTACCATGCATGTCTTTGGACTGAGGGAGGAAACCGGAGTACCCGGAGGAAACCCCCACAGCACGGGGAGAACATGCAAACTCCACACACACAGGGCCACGGTGTAATCGAACCCCGGACCCTGGAAGTGTGAGGCGAACGTGCTAACAACAACAAAAAAATTGATATGCTGAAGATTTCTGTGAGGGGACGTTTATGTAACATTTATGGAGTCTCCAGTCAGAGGTCAGAGGTCAAGCTCTAACCAAGTTTCCGAACACTGGAAGGTCTTTGCGTTTTTGTGGACTGTATGTAACAAGAGAAGGCGTGTTTTTTTTTTTTTTTGCCTTAGAAACTTATAGAGAACACTCAGGACCCTTCAAAACCCTGGTAGACTAAATGAAACAGTTACCTCGGTTTTTACCATGACATCAGAAAGACCATACTCACCGCCATAACTCTTTCTAGAGCATTCTAATATCTGTATTTGTTTATATTGTTTAAACACGATTACTCACCGAGTTAGGCGGTAGTCTAGGTTCGGTCAGAACGTGACTAACAGCCCCTGATTGCGAAGAGCTAATACACAGCTTTCTGTCTGTGCTGTGAATTAAAAGCAGGTGTGAAATGCGCTCAGCTCCAGATGTTTTATATTGAAGATCAAATGAGATCAGAAAAGTAACCAGACCCCAAAAAAAAGAGTCAGAAAGGATAGGGGGGGAAAAAAATACACACCGTCATAGACATTCAACAGTCTGTAGATCAAACCTGTCTCACATGATGAATGCTGATGACATCACCCACCGCCTTTTGGAATTCTCGATTCTGATTGGTCAGAGAGTGTTTGATTATTTTTCTGACAGTAGTGCAGCTCCAAATCACAGGTTTACGAATATTAATGCGCTATAATAATTGTAATACCTAATACACAGGAACTTGTACTGTTTATGCTCCACATAACCATATTTTTAAAAAAACACACACACACACACACACACATAAAAAAAAACGTGTCATAGTAGATATTTATTTAACATTTGTTGATGGCGTCTCCAATTTCCGACATCCCAAAGCACCGTGTTTTGAATGCCCGCTCAAACACAATCGCAAAACTGTCATTTGATTTGAAACAGCGTACAAATTTGGTTCGCATGCAGTTGGAAAAAAAAAAAAAAAAAAAAAAAAAAAAAAAAAAAGGCATCAGATTTCCAGTTTATTTTGGAACATATACGGTTTCTTTAACAGCTCTGTACTGGGGTTGAATCCTGTCCCACTCGTACGTTACTTTGGATCTAACGAACGA